>NW_004955412.1:720609-740566 GCF_000276665.1 Chinchilla lanigera
AACCGAACTCACGACCTTGCACTTGCCAGGCAGGCGCTTTGCCGCTGAGCTAAATCCCCAGCCCCCTATATATATATCTCTCTCTTATTTTTACCTTTAGCACTCATAAAATAGTTTTGAAATAAACTAATGCTTGTAAACTCTTAAATAAGTAAAGACTCATAAAAGATCCCTCATGTACTCTGGAAAGTACTTTAAAGAAAATGAAGACAAGACAGACGATCAGGATTAGCATTTATTTAAAAACAAGAACAAAACAAAACCTAAGAAGCTGTTTACTTCTCCTCAGAAAGTGTTTTTATAATGAAAAGAACAGACTATAAAACCTGAAACGAAAAGCAATACATACCTGCCTTCTGTACTCTAGAAGAGGGTCATACAGCTTCCATCCATTTTCTGGAAATACTTCTTTGTATTCAAAAGCAAACAGAGGCTACAAAACAGTAAGTAGAATTAACAGAATTAACAGCTGAAAGTAATGAATCAGAATATATCTGCAAGAGTTTTTATACTGACATCTTTTTATATTTAGATTATATCTGAAAATTATATTTGAAAATTTTATGATGCTTTACATATTTTTAAGGATACATAAAAGCACGGAAACCTAACTACAAAATTTATCAAATGCTAACATATGATCTGATATACTCAGGTATCTTTGGAAGCTTTTAAAGCGTAACTGCAAATAATGGAAGATATAATATTTTTTAAAAGACATTTTCTGCTATAATTAAGTAGTCTGACATCACAGTCTCAACAGTTAAGCAGCTATGAAGTCTATGCTGCATTTTCTAAAACACTCTGATAACTTTTTTTAATGTATTCTGTGTATGAAAACATACCATTTTTACAGACATAATGATAGAAACAATAGAATTTTTTAAAAAGAAATCGAAACTGGAGTCAGAGTATCAATGTTGATCCAAATTCTACTTGCCCACTAGCTATGCCTTTGAGATAATGCTTCCCTAATCCTGGTCTCATCTCTAAATTAAACAGGGGAACTGTGGAAGTGAAACGATATAGCATTAAGGAAGGAGCTAACAGTGTCACAAAATGTTCAGATAGCACAAAGCAGGAACTCAGTATTTGCCCACCTTTCCCTCCCAAACTGCTAGTCTTAACTATCAGCTTTTAACTATAGAGGAGGCTGCATATAGCTTTTCATAACGGAAACACCTATAAAGGAATATATGTAACTCTATATAATGTTAATGCTGTAAGGAACCTTAGAAATGAATTGGCCCAGCTTTTTCCTTTCTTATTTAAAGAAAATGGGGCAAGAGATTAGATTAAATCTAAACTATAAATCTGGCTAAATGTACAATGTGGAAATTCTTGATAACCTAGTCAAGTTTCTATATACCAATAATTATAAAATACACTTTTCAAAGATAGAAAAATGTTACCAGGTTATTAGAGACAGGAAATGCATATTTCATCAGATTCTCAAATATGGATCTTCTTGTTCGCCCCTCAGGTTTATGAGCAAATCGTAAATTCCTAACATCCTAGAAAAGATTTAGGATCAAAGTTAATCATTGTTTTGTTTTATTTACTTTTTATTTAATGAATAAATAAGATTACTTGGAAGTACCTTGTAAAACTTTATGATCTGTGATTATAGGATACACAAAAGTAGATAATAGCTCCTGGAAGGAGGTACATTTAAAATGATTCAGTGGGAAAAATGAAAAGAAACACAATGCACTCTAAGACAAAGCAGAATTTTAAGGGCAAAAAATTTACGTATCCTAGTGAACTCAATACAGGCCAAGAAAAGGGGTAGCAACTGACACATATACAGGATATTAGACATACTGTATCTGAAGCTCACTGTGACTACTGTACCCTATCAATGGAAGTTCTTCCTGTGAATGTTGAGAATGAGTTTCTCTAGTAAAAGCCTAATTAGCTGCTGTTGGGTTTCCATCAGGTTCTGGTCACTTGACCGCCTCATCTTAATTTTGCCTAAAAGGCTTCCTCCACTCCATACCCAAGTTCCGTCCACTGGCAGGACAACTTTGAATAGTCTGGTTGATACTCTAAAGGCTCTACAGTCAGACTGCATGACCAGAGCTTTCCTCCATTACTGTCCTCAAGCAACGTCCTTTACGTAGGCTGCATTCAGAGAGTCAAATTCAGGCTTACTAAGAGTACTCACAAAAAAATTTGAGGTTAAGAGTAATTTCAAGACTCTCCATTTTACTTAAATGTTTTAACCTAGACAGAATTCATGTATCTCATAACATACAATGAAATAGAGATACTACACTACCATACACCTGTACGACCAAACAAAGCACTGTATTACACATCTGATCCAAAATCTCAATGACAGGGGCTGGGGATTTAGCTCAGCGGCAAAAGCGCCTGCCTGGCAAGCGCAAGGTCGTGAGTTCGGTTCCCGGTACCGGAGAAAAAAATCAAAAAAAAAAAAAAAGACAAAATCTCAATGACAGCTTTACTATATACCTTAAAATAAATGTGTGGGAGCGGAAGCGCAGATCTTGTTTTTCCCTCTGTCCACGCTTTTACAACTTGTACAGACACTCAGATTCACTGTTAACTACAGAGCTTTCTGAAAGTGCCACCGCAGAGGCTCTACAAACGCTTCAGTTCACTGACACTGATCCTGTTCCACGAGAAAATGTTTATTCTGAAGGACGAAGATTTCAGAATCAGCTTCTTGCTTATCTTTTAAATTCTACAGTGCACTTGCTGCTGAACTACAGGGAAGTGATCACCAGACAACACGCTTGACAAATACGGCCGACAGTCACCACACTCAAAGCCTGCCTACACTGAAGGAGCACAAAAAAATCACTGTCATTAGTCCTAATACTAAACTCTCAAGCTGCCGAAGATTACGCTGAGGAAGTACTCTGCGTCACGCGCGTGCTGCTCCTTGTACTCTGGGCAGTGGCAGAACAGCAAGGGAAAGGTGCGGTACGCTCTGCAACGGAGACGCGCAGCGGCGCTGATCAGGCTACAGAGGGCTACAGTGACCGGGAGGAGCGGCACGCTAAACACTTAGGACAATGACAAATGTAAATGTTGTCTTCCCCCAGAGTGGTACTTGTAGTCATGAAATCCATCTGCTATTTCAGAAATTAGTTTCCAAATACAGGGTCCATTTAGCAGCTTTTAAAACCAAATAAAGTAGCACACACATTGTAACAGGTACCTTGCACACAGTTTCTAATCCGTAAGAATTTTCACCTCGGCTAGAAGCACCGCCAATTTTTTCTACTCTACTTATCACACCAAGAGAAGCGTCTAAAACAAACGGGGGGTCCTGAAAGAAGGAAAGAAAAAAACAAAACTGAGCAACTGATACTACACAATTGTAACTGCAGTTAGAAATCTTCACCAGAGCACTGCACACGGAGCTCAGGGTCGTGTCTGCCCATCGTTCGTGAGCTCATGAGTCTGATCTCTAGCACCACACACACAAAAGTTCAGCAATCTTAATGAGAAATTCTTTAACTAAAAACAATCACAGGTGAACAACACTAGTTATAAACAACACACACATATATACAAAACATTTAATCCAACAAGTCTTACCCGCTCCATGCTTTTGAAATACAGCCTGTAATTCGTGACAGTCAGTGTTCCTCGGACAGCACCAGTGAATGGACATATGTAAGTTACATCTTTGGCTAAAAAGGCAAAACATCCACCATTTATACTGTGTACTGGAAACAGCCTCTTCATCTTTTAAAATTATTCTGCTATTTTAATTTATGCTTTTTAAAAAATAACAATTAATGTTTCCAGGGGACTTCAGTAGCCTGTTACACGCTCCTAGCCTGCACTGACCTGGGGAAGGAATGCAGAATAAGTGGGAAGGACTAAAGATGCACAGGGCTATCACAGCAGAAGGACGCACAGATGAGGACTATCCCTACCGGGAAACACAAGTGTGATGGCTGCAGCGGAAGGGTGGAGGAGGGCTGGTGATGGTGGGAATGACACTGCACGCATCAAGGAAGTCAGACCTCTCTTTATCACAGTTTCTACATCATCCATCGCCTGGTTCTTGGCCACTGTCCAGTCTATCAATATATCTTTAAAAATGTAAAACTCAAATCATATATAATGCCAGAAACTGCTGATATGTTTTTAGGGAAATTATTGCAGTTGAAATAAAACACATAGCCAGGTGTGGCGGCACATGCCTGAAATCCCAGCACTGGGGAGGCCGAGGCAGGAGGATCACTGCAAGTTTGAGGCCAGCTTGGGCTATAAAGTGAGTTCAAGGCCAGCCTGAACTACATGGTGAAACCCTGTCTTAAAAAGACCAAAAAACAGAAACAAAAACAAAAAAGGAATAAAATGTGCATAAAATATAATTTCCTTTAAAGACATGCTAAAAGGATATTATATTGCTGACCATCAACTCTGTAGAGAAATGATTAAAGTGCATTAATTGATTAGGCAGGATAATTCATCAACCACTAGCTCAAAATATTTATTGAAATGGCCGAGTTCATAAAGACCAGTACAAGTTTTCATATCTTAAAATATTTCCACTACGCTGTTATTGTGGCAAATCAGCATATAAAGAAGTATCTTCCTCATTACAAGCAAATAAAGATATAATTTTGTGGAGGAACAACTTCCTAAGAACCTTTCAAGGGACTTCTGGGAAAACTTAGAGCCATGGAACAGAGTTAGTAAGATACTGTAATTTCCTGACTTTGCTCTTTATTCATCATGTAAAAGACTTGCTGCTTTGCATGGAATTTGAAATGAGACCAATTATTTAACAGTCACTTCTAACATTCAAAACAGTTCCCTCAGGAATGTGCAAGTATGAGCTACATTTTTAAACCACTGTTTCTAATGAATGTGTCATTTAGAGGGAAGCTTTTAAAATTAAATAAACTCATCATTATACAAATATACATACAGACTTGCTTACACACATATTCTTTTGTGCTTACGAATGTTTACATCAACTAGGACAGCTTTATCCAACATCTCTACAAGTATTTCTGCATTCCATCTAGAGCCAGCTTTTGCTCATACAAGAAAAATCAGTTTTATCACCCTATAACCCTCGTCAGGATGTGCCCCTCTTCTTCCAGTGCATTTAGACTCCCTTTTCTTCATTCTCGTGTCATGAGTCACTACACATGGAAATGCTTCTCAAACTGAAGGCACTGTGTAAATGCCAGGGTTACACCTACGTCACCACCGTCACCGCTGCTAAAGCTCTGTTCTTCATTCCTCCCAATGCTAAGTCATTCTCACGAGAAAATGCCAAGCCAGTCTGCACCAATGGAAGGGAGACCCTCGATGACCAAGTTCCTTACAGAGCAAATGACTAAACAACTAGCACAGGGACCAAGCACAAGTTTGTGAAGTACTTTTCATTTGAGTATTTCAGCCTGAACAACTCTTAAATATAGGAATACATTTATCTACAATTTTATGTAAGAAAATCAGAGCACAGAAAAGTGAAGTAAAGTACCCAACGTTTCAGAACCAGTGTTAAGATGAAGGCTTCGATCTAGTTCCTCTGACCAAAGACCTTTCTCCACAATACCTCACATGGCAAGGCTAAGCCTCTAACAGCACAGTCTGTTTAACATCTGCTTCCTGAATTACAGGTTAAATTGCTACACTGTAAATCACTTCTGTTCCTGAGGCGGTCAGGCCACAATACGCTTTATTTCCTAAGACATTCTGTTGATGTTCCTAACATGATTTTAACTGTTTCTTTTAAGAACTCTAAACTACAGATTTATATTATGCCAATTTAAAACCCAAGATCTTTTTCCATGAAGTTATCAAAGTTTATCCTAACCTTATAGCACTTTTTCTGTTAAATTTAATTTCTGCACCATAGTCAAGTCTGTACAGATGATTTTAAATTAGGGAATTTAAAATTATATTTTATATTATTCTAAATGTTGCAACAAGCAACATTTAGCAAGTCAGATGGACTGGTATCAAGCAAGTCAGGCGTACTGATCGTCTCAAAGCTTCACGGGCATCACCGAGGAAGAACACATTTGGTTTCTCTGCGGAAAAACCAAACCTACCTTGGGAAATGCACAGCCATGAGAAAGACAATAAACACAGGCAAATTAACTCATGAAAGCATGTGATCTTGCAAAAAGAGAAAAAATGCTCAAAGTATGCAGCGATGGGAAAGGCTATTCAGTCATAGGGTCAGAGAAGGGTCCAAGGAATATAGGCACTGGAATTTTTCTCAACGGCAGGTAACCTTTAGATAAGCAGAGATGTTGACAAAGCGCTGATGAAAAGAACTTAGCCCAAACTACAGAATTTGCATAGTAAAGCACACATTCTGACAAAGGTAGAATCCAGTCTGGTTCCACCAGATTTCTCTTACACTACACTCCCTCCACTCCTCACCTCCCCTCCTTAGTCCCCATGTAGTTGTGAGAGTTAGCGTTCACCAAAGCTGCGCTCTGGACCCTCTTCTCTTTCCACCCCCTTTCTGAGTCTTCTTTCTCCTGCCTTTAACTGATATCCACGTGACGATGAGTCCTCAATATGAACCAGGTCCAAATGTGTCATCATCAGATACAGAGGCACCTCGGTTCACACGCTGAGTATGTTCCACGATCCTGGTCACAAGTGGCATTGGGTAAGAACCAAATCAAACTCAGTGGTCAGCTACACTGTTGACCTTATGGGGAAATTTGACTTGGTTCTAGTCCAATCTGGTCTGTGACGAGAATCATGAAAAGAAGTTTGTGAATCAAAGTACCACTGCTTTTCCAGTAGGGGGGCTCAGTGGTAGAAGCCTTGCGCAGCATGCAGAAGATCCTAGGTGGGATGCCCTGTTTCTCAAATCCCTCACTTCAATATATATAAACGTTATATCAAGGTTATGAAAACAGAGGGAAGATAAATTTACAAAATTCTTTGCAGTTAGCTCCTCCAGATCTGGTAGATGGTTGGATATTAAGAGTTTGGAATTTAAAAGAGCAGCCAAAAAGGACAACTAGATTTCTGACCTAAGTGAATGAACAACTGAGACTGATGTCAGCTCAGAGAAACTGCTGTCAACTAAGAGAAATGCAAGAAAAAGAGCACATATGAGGATAGAGGTGAGGGTGATGATTTTAGTTTGGAGACCTTGGACATTACACTGCTGTATACTATACGGCACAGAACAGCGAAGTGCATGTGCCTACGACAGAAATCTCCTTACACGCATTACAACAGAGGTCCAAACTAGAAATACAAATTTTATAGTCATCAACCAATATATTGTACATAAAGTCACTGATTTAGACACGATCAATTTAAAAGGCCATGTAACAGGCCAGGCATGGTGGTGCATGCCTGTAATCCCAGCACTCACAAGAAACAGGCAGGAGGATCTCAGACCGGCCTGAGCTACACAGTGAGTTCAAGTTCAGCCTCAACTATAGTTAGACCTTATCTCAAATACAAACAAAAAAAGAGTATGTAAGAGAGAGGAAGCTGGGTCCAAGACGAAGTCCTAGAGAATGCTGACCCTAAATGAAGAGGAGCAAATGAAAGAGACAGACACTCACTTGCAAGTCTTTGATAAGCTCCTATCGCAGTGGAGCAGCACAGGGCTTAGGTTCTGAACAGTAAAAAAGAAAACACTGCACTGCTAGATCTACCTGGTTAGCTAAGTAATCACCATATGCCTTGTCTACCAAATGGGGCTAATACCTCCCTTAGAATATTATCTGAGGATGACAATGAGATGGCACACAGTAATAACTACTATCTCACAGTTACATACAAATAACTGCACCTGTTACACACCATCACTATACAATACTATGCATATCTCTAGCTCACAAGTAGTTAAACACACTGAGGCTTACACGTAAGACTGAGTAAGAAAAAAACTGAAGAGGTTATCTATGTGTCAAGAACAAGAAGAAAATGCTAAGCACTAAGAAGCTACATCGAGTAGCTAGGAACAACCCATTTAGAGTAGTTCACGCACTCCTTTGGCTTGCTCAACTTTGCACAAGAAAATGATATTTAGCTAGGGAAGACAATTTATGACGTCCTTTTGAAAAATTACAAATAAGTGAAAGACGCTATCTATTTTGCCTAAAAATTCACTTACTTCAACCTACTAACATTACTTCTCAAAAGCTATTACTATTCTGTAGATTTATCACAACAAAGCAAAAGCATAAGGAGAAAAATACATGCTACATGCTCATTTTAAATTTCCAGTTCATACTACAAGTATTAGGTGAGACAGAGAAAGACATTCACAAATCAATGACTTGTTTTGCAATGCTTGTTTTGTTTTGTTTTGAGACAGGGTTTCACTATGCAGTTCAGGCTGGCCTTGAACTTACTTTGCAGCCCAGACTGGCCATGATCTCCTCCTGCCTCACTCTCCTGAATGCTGGGATAACAGGCGTGCACCACCATGCCTGGTGCAATGCTTGTTTCTGACCTGAGTCTATTGAAAGAAAAACATAAAAGAGGCAAAGCACTAGGTATGTTTTGAACTATTTGTAGAAAGTGACAAGCCCAGAGTGCGGGCGCATGCCTGGGAGGTTTGCTAGAAGGCTTAGGCATGAGGATCCAAGTTTGAGCCCAGCCTGGGCAACTCAGCAACTGTCTCAAAACTACAAAGACTGTCTCTAAAACTAAAACAGGCTAGGAATGAATTTCAGTGTAAAGGCTCTAGGTTTGATCTTCAGTACTGTAAAGTAAAGTGACAATTTAATGCCTTTGTCTAAGCAACCCAATATATGAATGCAATAAAATAATATTTTCCTTCACAGAATTTAGCAACAGTTAAAAAAAAAAGCCACCTCCTTTCAAAGAAAATTTAAAAAGCCAAAGAACAGAATTCAATGTACACTCTCCCGGTAACTCAATTAAGTACATCACCAAAAGGTGCAGACCCAGTCTCACAGCGCATGCTGCAAGGCTACAGTAAGTGAGGAAGGGCAGTGAGTAAGTGCAGCCAGAAGAGAGGCGCCTCCGAGGCCAGTTTATTCTGCGTGCTGACAACACTGGGCAGTTCGCAAAGAGGGAGGGCAGGGAATTAAACAAAAAATACCATTACACACCCATGTCTTTAATATTTTCTCCTGGAAGCAAGGGTGGTTCTTCCATTTCTGCTAATTTGTTAGACTCCCTCAGGACCTGGATTAAAGGGGAGAAACAAAAACATATTTTTTTAAATTCAAAGGCTAATTTTTCATTCAAATTTCACCTGAGTATGCCTGGTATTAAAGTTATAATGTCATATCACATATACTACTTTAAATCAGATAATAAAAAAATAAGTGTTAGATGTATAACATGTAAAGTTGCCATTTACTAAGCACCTGTTTCAATATCAAAACACCTTTAAATGTATACAAAAAACTGTTTTCACTTTTACACTGAATCTGTAACAAGCCTAATAATAAGGTATGATATCTTCACTTCAGCAATCAGAAGAGGCTAAAGTGCTCAAGATCATGTAACAAAAATCCCAATCAATAGCATTCCTGTACACAAGTAACAAACAGATCAAGAGAGAAATTAAGGAAACCGCACCTTTCACAATAGCATCTAAAAAGATGAAATACTTAGGAATCAATCTAACAAAAGAAGTAAAAGATCTACACAGTGAAAATTAAAGTACTCTAAAAAGAGAGATTGAAGAGGATATCAGAAAATGGAAAGATATTCCTTGCTCAAGGATAGGAAGAAACAACATTGTGAAAATGGCCATACTCCCAAAATTGTTGTACAAATTCAATGCAATCCCAATTAAAATACCATTCGTATACCTCACAGATCTAGAGAAAACACTCCTAAAGTTCATCTGGAACCAGAAAAGGCCTAGAATAGCAAAAGTAATCTTGGGAAACAAAGGAAAGGCAGGAGGCAACACAATTCCTGACTTTAAATTATATTACAAAGCTACTGTGATAAACTCAGCATGGTATTGGCACAAAAACAGACCTGAAGATCCAATGTTCAAAATCATTAGTCATTCGAGAAATGCAAATTAAAACAACACTGAGTTTCCACCTCACCCAGAAAGAATGGCTATCATCAAGAAATCACCCAATAACAAATGCTGGAGAGGCTGTGGGGAGAAAGGAACCCTACTCCACAGCTGGTGGGAGTGTAGATTGGTGAAACCACTGTGGAAATCAATTTGGAGATTCCTCACAAAACTAGGATTAGAAGTCCCATTTAACCCAGATATTCCCTTTCTGGGTATTTTCCCCGGAGGAATTAAAGACATCATACCACAGCGATATATGCGCACCCATGTTTATAGCAGCACAATTTGTTATAGCTAAATCTTGGAAACAACCCACATGCCCATCCACTCAGGAATGGGTAAGAAAGCTGGTATCTTTATACAATGGAGTATTACTCAGCTATTAAAAAAGATAAACTCTAGGCTTTTGTAGGTAAATGGATGCAACTAGAGACCATACTCATAAGTGAAATAAATCAGACCCACACGTGTAAACATCATATTGTCTCCTTGGTATAGGAACCTGAAAGACTATGTAAAACTCAAAACGTACAATAGATGATAGGAAAGGGAAAGAAACTGCTCAAAGGAAGGAACGACTGGGATGAGGGAAAGAAGAAAAAAGAAAGAAGGCAGGCAAAACATAAATACATGTATGAATAGCTGCGATGACTGTACTGCTGTTGTCTGATGGTGTACTGAAATGAACAGTTAATGCTCACAATTTTTTACGTTCTGATCAACTGCATGCTTGTGTCTGGTGGTCTGAGCAACTGATTTGAAGGTAACAATATGCAATGGAATTGCAATGGTGAACTCCTACCATCTTGTGTAGTGAAACTCTGTATTATCTCTGATGTTTTATTGAAGAATTACTTTCTTATTCTCTTTAATGCTTTGAGCAATCTTTCATTCTTACATCTGGTAATCTGAGCAATGTAGCTGAGGATAGCGATATGTAATGTAACAACCACTACTGATTTGTATTATTTTGTCTTGAGAGCCCATATCACTTTGAATGTTCTTGCTTTGATTTATGTTTGTGATACTGGTATGCTGCTATTGTTCTATTTTTTTTTTTTGTTTGCTTCTCATTTACTACTCTCTTTAAAATAAAAACAAAATAAAAAAAATAAAATCCCAGAGTTTGAATTTAAATTACAACTGTACACTCCAAAGCCCATTCATTCCCTTACCATTAAGCCATGCTGAAGGTCCACATCGCATTTAAACTAGGAAAATATTAAGTCCTTACACAGACTTAATGCTTAGGGTTATATGTAAATGATGCTGATAAAGAATCTTATTTTTTAAAAAAGTATTAAATAAATTAAAAATCTCGAGCAACTGTTACTGCATAATTAATTAACTTGTGAAGAATGCTATACTATATTCCAAGAATGCAAATACAGAAACATCTCTCTAGGGGAAGTAAAACTCTGAGCGTGCGCGCACGCACACACACACACACACACACACTGCACGGTGTCACATGCTAAATACATATCCTCCAACAGCTATAAAAAGTCCTCCTGCGTCCCCCTACCTCTTTCTCTGTCGACAGTAAGTTTTCTTAAATTCCTCACTTCCCGTTAATCCTTCAACCTCCTGCAGTCTGGCTTCATTATCTAACCAAAGCCCTCCCAGCAAACCAGCTCTCGCACATTATTGACCACAACAGTCTCACTTTTAACCTCTTAGCCACATTCGACGCTGTCCATAGACAGGCGTTCCTACTGCTTCTTCAAATCACACTGTCTTAGCGGGACTCCTTCCCGCCCCCCGAGGTTATGCCTCTTTCCTTGCCTTCCCTGCTCCTCTAGGGTGTATCTTAGACTCATCAATTACTCAGCTTGGGATGATCACGTGTCTACCCATGACTTAGATTAACTTTAATTTACACTGTTAGCCAAAGGTTTTCTTAGACTCCAGCTCCATACATTCAACTGGTAACAGTAGTGGCCTCTGTAACTAGATTCAGGCCTTCTTCCTCAACCTTGATTTGTCTCACTAAACTGAGAATCAATACCCTTAAAAATAACTTTCAAAAAATAATTTTTTAATGTTTATCTTTCCTTTATTTCTTTCCACCCCAAAAGTAAACCTAAGAGACCTCCAAAGGAGGTAAAAGAAAAGCTAAGTAGTACCCTAACTTTGTAGGGGACCTCTGCAGGCCTGATGCTGCCTTAGGGGCAGCATCCTCCCCCGAGCTCTTCTCTCGCTTACTACACTCCTAACCGCCTGTTGGTTTTCTCTCCTCTCAGACTCCCAAAGAACTGCGTATCTTACACACTTCAACAGAAACAACACAAGCCGTGTAAGTTCTAATAATCTGTTACACATATTATAAAAGTAAAAAGCAGACAGAATTGACTGAATACATTCCTTAATCTATTTCAACATGTAAAAATTCCTAAAAGAAATTTTCATTTAATACTAAACCTGTGATACCCCAAGTAAAGTATACATATGTTACATCTCAATCCAGCCACATTTCAGGCACTCAATATCCCCATTTTTAGTGGCCCCCGTATTGAACAGTGCAAATATAATGGATGCAATTCTTCTTAATGATCGGGTAACTCTGAAGTCTAAGACAGGAGTCTGAGGGAGGGTTAGACTTTACTGCCACAGTCCATGCTCACCAGAGGGCCGTAACTAAGAACTGTAAAGAACCAAACACCTTTGCTCAATAAACTTGTGAGGCCAATGCATTCTTTTACAAGTCTGAACACTCTTATAAAGTAACTTCAGTCCAACAGCTAAATACCTAGAATATAATGTATACATATAATTTATTTGCTCCATTCAAAAGCTCAAAAAAGATCATATTTCAAGGTCATCATTTAACAATGTTTTCTTGCTGGGGATATAGCTCAGTGGCACAGGCGCCTGCCTGGCAAGTACAAGATCCTGAATTTGATTTCTGGCACCAAAAAAAAAAACAAAACAAAACAAAAATAAAAATGTTTTCTTGTTTATAGTTCCTGGTATAGTCCTTCTTGTAGCAGTCAAAAAGAAATTCACAGACTGAAAGTCAAAGGATGGAAAACAATACTCCACAGGACAGTAATATGGAAAAAAGAAGGGTAAGTAATCTATTTGCAGACAGAGTGGATTTCAAACCAACCCTACCAGAAAAAGGAAAGAAAAGACTCAAATCCAGGGGGAAAAAAAAAAGTGAAATCCACAGCAGATCTTGCAGGAATCCAGAGGATCAATACCTACCTCAAGAATCTATACTCTAAACCAGGTGTGGTGGCACAACACCTGTAATTCCACCACTGAGGCTGAGGCAGGAGGATTATTGCAAGTTCGAGACCAGCCTGGGCTACAAAGTGAGCTCAAAGCCTGAACTGCATAGTGAGATTCTGTCTCAAACACATACACACACACACACACACACACACACACACACACACACAAAGAGGTCTATACTCTAAAAAGATGGAAAACACAGAAGAAACGGACAGCTTCCTAGACACATATGAATTATTAAAGCTAAATCAAGATGACATACAAGTTCTAAATAACCCAGTATCACTCAATGAAATTAAAGATGTAATTAAAAATCTACTAACAAAGAAAAGCCTAGGGGCTGGGGATTTAGCTCAGCGGCAAAGCGCCTGCCTGGCAAGCGCAAGGTCGTGAGTTTGGTTCCCGGTACCGGAGGGAAAAAAACAAAAAAAACAAAAAAACAAAAAAACAAAAAGAAAAGCCTAGGCCCTGATGGATTTACTGCCGAATTTTACAAGAAATTTAGAGAAGACCTAATACTTCTCAAACTTTTGAGTGAAACAGAAAGGGAAGCAATACTCCCAAAGTCATTCCTGGATGCAAGCATTACTCTGATACTAAAAACAGAGAAAGATCCAAAAAAGAGAACTACAGGCCAATCTCCCTAATGAACACAGACACAAAAATCCTCGTAAGATATTGGCAAACAATGCAGCAGATCATCAAGATTATATACCATGACCAAGCAGGATTCATCCCAGGGATGCAGGGATGGCTCAACATCAGAACAACAAAAGAAACCACCAACAGAGTGAAGAGACAACCCACAGAGAGGGAAAAAAAATTTTGCCAGCTGTTCCTCAGATAAAGGACTACTATCTAGAATATATAAAGAACTCAAAAAATCAAAACCCCCAAATTTAAGGACCCAAAACTGGGCAGCTGAGATGAATACACACTTCTCAGATGAAGAACAAATATATAAAAAATGTTCAACATCATTGGTTATTCAAGAGATGCAAATTAAAACAATGCTGAGCTTCCATTTCACTCCAGAAAGAATGGCTATCATCAAGAAATTAACCAATAACAAATGCTGGCAGGGCTGTGGGGAGAAAAGGAACCCTTCTCAACTGTTGGTTGAAGTGCACACTGGTGCAACCACTGTGGAAATCAGTGTGGAGATTCCTCAAAAAACTAGAACTAGTGGTTTCATTTGACCTAAATATTCCCCTTCTTGGTATCTTTCTGATAGAATTAAAAGCATCACACCATAGCAGCATATACCCACTCATGTTTATAGTAGCTAAACCTTGGAAATAGCCCTAATGTTCATCAACTTATGAATTGATAAAGAAGATGTGTGTTTTGTTTTGTTTTTAAATACAACGGAGTAGTGCTACTCTGCCATTAAGAAGGATAAGCTTGAGAGATAGATGCACCTTGAGACCATACTCTTAAGTGAAATAAACTGGACAAAACATGTTTTTAAAAAATGAAATACTGGGAAGAAGGTAAGGATTTTAAACTTGACCATCATATAAAGAAAACACACTACAGGCTTCTTATGTAGTCAGGTGGCATAGTCAAGGAGATGCATAAAACTGAACATGATAAATACAGAATGAAAACCTAGGAAAGAAACAGCAAAATGTTGAGAGGAATATGCTGTATTACAAAAAATGATCAAAGTTAACCATAGGCTTATAAACAAATAGGAACAATTATATGAACAGCATTTTGTGATTTTTTACTTGAAAGAAACTGCATCTCATATGTCAGTTATAGCAGAAAAGAAAAATGCAGAGTCAATGCAGAAACAAAGTAAGGTCAAAACAAGAAAGACAACTCAAAAACACCAGGGACCCACCTTCCTTAAACAGAGGTTGGGGAACTAAAAGAATGTTTTAGCACTCACATAAAAATCTCTGCAGTGCAAAAGAAGTTGTATAACCCTCAGATACCGGGGAAGGGAAGTCCTCTGGAACACTTTTAAGATATTTTCTTTTACTGGGCCAAAGTAATGTTACCAACTGGCTGTCTAACCTGTTTCCTATCACAGATTGTATTCTTGCTTGGCTCTGAAGCTCTGGCTATCACAACAGGTAATATGATTTATGACCTGCTAAAGCCGGGTGTGGTGGCACACACCTGTAATCCCAGCACTTCGGAGGCTGAGGCAAGAGGATCGTTGTGAGTTCGAGACCAGCCTGGGCTACAAAGTGAGCTCAAGGCCAGCCTGAACTGCATAGCGAGACCCTGTCTCAAAGA
Source organism: Chinchilla lanigera (assembly GCF_000276665.1). Lineage (NCBI taxonomy): Eukaryota > Metazoa > Chordata > Mammalia > Rodentia > Chinchillidae > Chinchilla > Chinchilla lanigera. The sequence continues at coordinate 736,103 of NW_004955412.1, forward strand.
CAATAAATAAATAGCCTGCTCCTTTATAGTATTTAATACATCTATTATTATCCAGAAAAGTTTCTTATTAAAATCTTACTTGTGAAAATAAAAATGACAAGTTTCAAATTTATCACTCTACATTCCTAATAATTAGTTTGATTTTTGCTTTCTCAACTCTACTTTTTCTCAAATCACTCATTATCAGACTATTTCCAAACTGCTTAGTGATTTTCCAAGTGATTTTAGACTCCTTTATTCCCAGCTTTCTTCCTTCTTTTACACTTCCCTCCTCCTCTCCCCGCCTACCCCAGCACACAAATTAGGAAAATTACTAAAGTGAATTCAGAAACCTTGATCTGGAAACTGGCAGGTTTATGACTTAGTTTTTACGTGAAATAGATGGTAGAAAAGCAGGAAAGAATTTTTCTGAAATTGGCAAAACACTAAATAATAATCACCTGAAAGGGAAAAATTATAAACTGTTCCCTGCATTTTCTTTATGTATTTAAATTGAGAAGAAAACAGAATGAACTTATTTCTCATTGAATAACTGTAAGAAAAATTATCTACATCCATTATATTCTATTTTTTTTTAACACAGCATGACTGATAAACCACAAAATCAGCAAGCAAACCATACAAACAAAAATCCTAACACGGTAGAGCCGAAGACTGGCATCTGTGATGGAGTTTTTTAGTTGCACATTTAAAAGTACATCCAAATTCCAGCACAGAGAAGCCCTTTCTTCTTCTAACACAGTCAAGGACAGTTTGTTTTTCAGCTGAAACCACAAGTAGCAAGAACTGGACAATATTACATCATCATCAATGATTCAATAACAACAACAAAAAAGGATACATATATACATACATCGCCTAGAAAGTATTATTTCAGGTTGTGGGTCGTACATACATGGAAATCCATACCGTCAATATTTTACAAAGTGACCTCATTTAGAATAAGGCTGCTGAATACATAACTGAGACCAGATTCGAACAAGGTCGACTTCTAATTCAGTGAGACCAGTGTGCTTAGAAGACCGCCATGTGCAGATACAGGGGGTGCCGCACCAAGACGGAAGTAGAGGGCAGACTGGTGCACCCACAGCCAAGGACACCAAGGACCGCTGGCCTGCATCTCGAGACGGCAAAGAGGCACGGAACTGATCCTCCCTCAAATCCCTCTTGGTTAGAAACCAGCCCTGATGGTACCTTCACTTCAGATCTCAAGCCTCTAGAACTATAAACAAATAAATCTATGCTGTTTTAAGCCACTCAGTTTGTAGTACGCTTTTACAGCAGGCCTAGGAAATAAATACACCTCCTATCAAGAAAAACTTTCAAATTTTAATAAAAACTTCACCACTGCCAAAACTTGGCAATAATAAAAATTTCCATTAGTAGCTGAATGAATGGCCATACTGCAATACATACCCTACAAAGGATATCATAATTCGATGGTTACCATAATTCAAAGGACGTCAAAATTCAAAGGTTATCACAATTCAGCAAGAAGAAATAGGTTATTACACCATGAAAGGCATGGAGGAACCTTAGAAGCACAGTCAGGCATCACTGAAAAGCAGGGATGTGTTCCGAGACGCGCATCGTGAGGGAACAGCACACACACTGGACATACACTAACACAACCCTAGACAGGGTAGCCGAGGACACACCAGGCCGCTGCTACACCCGGAATTCCCCCAAGCGACAAACCTACGCAGCACTTACCGCACTGAACATTCTAGGCAGCTGCAACACCACGCCAAGTATCCACAGAAGCAAACACGTGAAAAGTACAGTAAAATCACGATGTAACAGATTTCCACAATGGCATGCCGACGCACGTAGCACTGACGGGGCATGCAGGTGTAGAGCCGCTTTGCGCGAGAACGAGACTGAGTGTGGCGGCTAGGGAGTCACTGCCAACTACTACTCCGGGAGGTGCACAGCGGTGCAGCATAGATGCAGGAACCTGCTTAAGCTAATAATGGTGTATGGGTACTGATCTCTCCACGGCAACCAGTGTGCTACCCTGACCAAGATGTAAGTAGTAAGGGAACTGACAGGCAGGGGCAGCCAGCAAAGAAAGCAGCTTCAAGTAAGTTTCCCTGTAAAGCTAAAACTTAAAAAATAAAGCCTATTTTAAAAAATACAAGCTGTTCTCAAAACACACAGGTACTATATTAAGTATCTAACAGTTCCTCGCACAAAGAACATTATAAAATAAAAATCAGGTCCTTCCACTTTGGGTAAAAATCTCTACCAAAAAATTTTTCTCTTAAAAGTGACATTATTCATATTTTCTGCTTCTTTAATGCTCATATTCAATTTATTTCCAGTTCCATGCCTTCCACTTTTTCCCTACTCATCCCTAATACAGCCCTACTTTTCTACCCTTAACTGTTTAAAGCACCAACCCCACATCGTTTGATGTTACACTGCAGTGGACCTCAAACTTCTGACTTTCAACACCAATAAAATGCAAGCAAGAAGTTGAGTCATTACACAGGACCACAGATTTATTACCTAGAATACTAAAATACTAGTAACTATCTACTAAAGTAATTTCACTGAAGATTTTTATAACAAACATGTCAGAAAGATATAATCCAATAAGCACAGTCCTTTCCATTGAAACGTGGTTCAGAATAAATGACCTGACAAAATAAACAAAACAGACAGGTTCAGGTATTACCTTGGTTACTCTTTGTGCCCTCTACCAAGCAGACTATCATCGTCCTCATGGAGGTTAAACAACTTTTCCAAGGTGAAACATCTCCCAAAGCAGCAGGACTTCAAGTATCTGATGATACTAGGACTATGATGATAAGCTACGCGTGGTGACCCATCCCTGAAACCCCAGCTACTCAAGAGACTAAGGCAGGAACATCACAAATGTGAGGCCAGACTGTGCAATTCAGCAAGTATATAAATTAAAAAAATGCTGGGAATGCAGCTCAGTGGCAGAGTGCGCCTGGGCTCAAGGCCCAGAACGAACGGTTCCCGAGACCCCAAACCGTGCCTCTGCTCTGTGGTCGGGACACACAGCACCTCTGTGCAGTCACACCGGAAGCAACACTACGAGGACTGGAGGGAGAGCGAGCCCTCCGGCCACAGAGAGAGCACGGACAGCTGAGGCCACGAGAGAGACAAACCAAGGAAGTGAGGAGGGGCGAGGAATACGGGAAGGACACCTTTAGGTCATTCCCTTTAGATGAGGAAGGAGGTGCAGGAAAGTGCTCAGAAGAGCGAGTCAGCAAAGCGCGGCCGAGTCGAACACCTAGGATCATCCTGTCTCCCACCACTGCAGCACACAGGCACCTGTGTGCACATCACAGGCACGCAGACCATCTTCACGCTTCGCCTTTGCTATGCACTATGCCTCTGCCCCCCTACATGCACCTGGTCGGCTTTCCCTTGGAACTGCTCCTTTAGCCTCCCACCCTGTCTCCTTACTTCTGCTGTCCTTGTCCCTGATCAGCACCGCTGCTTACCTAGCCACAGCCTCTTCCGTTCCTTATACTACCCTCAGCAAGTGGGCACTTGCTTGCACTGCTCTGCCCTCAGTTTTGTACCCTGTCTTGAACGGCTTTTCGTAGTCAGACTCCACGTTTAGTTTCCAAACTCTAGTCATTAGCAACTTGAGAATTAACCTGTCAGGTTTTAACCATGTCACAGAATAAACAAGAATTAAAATTGGAACAATACCGAATTTTACCATTCCACCACAACGTATGTAATTCCACCTATGTATTCTTTATGTTGTACAGTACAAAGTTTTTCCACATAATTTTTAATGGAAAAAAGTAAAAAACACTTTCATAACAAAATAATAGAATAACAGTAGCTAATACACTGTTTATTGTTATCTTTAGAATTGTTACTTGGACTATAAGATATGGGCATAAAAATTCTCTAATCGACATTAGCACAAACCTTCCTTCTCAATGAAATAGAAGACACTAGTAGTATAACTAAAATGCATTTTTTCCTTTTTCCCTTCTTTCCTTTCCCCCATCCTAGTTCGTTTCTCCTTTTGGACAATTTCTTCCTATTTCACAGTATCTACTGGATATTTTACACCTCATTTACTCTTTCAGTTTCTCACACTAGGGAGACAATACAATGTTTACAAATTTTCACTCATGAATACCATCTCAAGTTGCATGCACTCACCTATAGAACTCTCAAGTTTATCCTTCTTTATGGCTGAGTAATACTCCATTGTATAAAAACACATCTTTTTTTATTCACTCCTTCGTTGATGGACATTTGGGTTGTTTCCAAGATTTAACTACTACAAATTGTGCTGCTATAAACATAGGTTCACATATATCACTGTGATATGATGTTTTTATTCGTTCTCGAGTCCTGGCCTCCGGGATTGGGTGGGGCCTACCTGGCTCTGTGTGCGCTTTTCGGCTGGGAATCGCGGTGGTATGAGTTCGGCCCACACTCGGACCCAGGAGCGCTGCAGCT
>NW_004955412.1:741056-773106 GCF_000276665.1 Chinchilla lanigera
ATTCTTCCAGGAAGATACCCAGGAGAAAAGCTGGGTCAAATGAGACCTCTAATCTCATAGCTTTTAAAGAATCTTTTAAAGCTTTTAACGAATCTCCACACTGATTTCCATGGTGGTTGCACCTGTCTGCACTCCCACCAACAGTGGAGAAGGGTTTCTTTTTCCCCACAGCCCCTCTAGCATTTGTTGTTGGGTGATTACTTGATGACAGCCATTCTTTCTAGAGAGATGGAATCTCATTGTTTTAACTTGCATCTCTTGAATAACCACTGATGTTGAACTTTTTTTATTTGTCATTTGTGTTTCTTCATCTAAGAAGTACATATTCATCTCAAATGCCCATTTATGGATTGGGTCTTTGAATTTAGGAAGTCTAATTTTTTTTTTTTTGGCAATTCTTTCCATGCTCTACGTGTTAATTCTCTGCCTGAGGGACAACTGGCTAAAACTTTTTCCCACTCTGTAGGTTGTCTTTTCACTCTGTTGGTTATTTCTTTGATGTGCAAAAGCTTTTTAACAAGATGAGATCCCAGCTGTTGATTCTCTGGGGTATTTCCCGTGCAGTCTGGGTTTTGTTCACAAACTCTGCCTACACCTACGTCTTCAAGATTTCTACCTATAGTTCAACATATGCAAATCAATAATTGTAATACACCTTATCAACAGAGCCAAAGACAAAAATGACATGGATCATCTCAATGGATGCAGAAAAAGTTTTTGACAAAGTCCAACACTCATTCATGATAAAAAAAAACCTACAGAAAATCAGAATAGCTGATCTTTACCTCAATCTTGTAAAAGCCATCAATGACAAACCAATAGCTAGTATCATACTAAATGGACAAAAACTGAAAGCTTTCACTCTAAAATCAGAAACAAGACAAGGATGTTCAGTATCACCACTCCTATTCAATATAGTTCTGGAAACATTAACCACAGCAATTAGACAAGAAAGAGAAATTTAAAAAAATATGAACAGGAAAGAAGTTAAATTGTCATTATTTGCAGAAGATACTCTACATAGAAGACCCTAAAAACTCCACCAAAAGCCTTCTAGATTTAATAACCAAATTCAGTAGTATAGTTGAACACAAAGTTAACACTCAAAAATCCATAGCCTTCCTGCACACAAACAACAAACTTACTGAGAGAGAAATTAGGGAAACCACACCCTTCACAATACCATCCAAAAAAACAAAAAAAAGAAATACTTAGGAATCAATCTAACAGGAAGTAAAAGATCTATACATTGAAAATTACAGCACTATGAGAAGATCAAAGAGGATATCAGACACCCCTTGCTCACAGACAGGAAGAACCAACATAGTGAAAATGGCCATACTCTCAAACCTGTCACACAGATTTAATGCCATCCCAATCAAAATACCTACTGCAAAACTTACAGAACTAAGGAAAACATCCCTAAACTTCATTTGGGTAGACCCAGAATACCCAAAGCAATCCTGGGCAACAAAGGCAAGGCAGGAGGCATCACAATCCCTGACCTGAAATTATACTACAAAGCTACTGTGAGAAGATTGGCCTGGTACTGGCAAAAAATAGACCTGAGGATCAGCGGTACAGATGAGAATCTGGAAGAACTCCAAACACTCTCGGCCACTTTATCTTTAACACAGGGTCGGAGCACATGCACTGAAGACAGCCTCTTCAGTAAGAGGTGCTGGGAAAACCAGCTCTGCACACGCCGGAGACTGAGCTGGACCCCCGTCTCTCACCATGCACTGAAGTCAAAACGGATCAAAGACCTAAACACTAAAACAGAAACACTCAATCTGCCAGAAGAGAGAATAGGTAGAACTCTTAAAGACACTGGAATCAATAAAGACTTCATGAACAAAACCCCATTTGCAAGGAAAATACTGTAAAGAATCAACACCTGGGATCTCACCCTATTAAAAAGATTTTGCACATCAAGGTAATAACCAACAAAGTGAACAGATAACCCACAGAGTGGGAAACAATTTTAGCCAGATATCCCCCAAAGGACTAATATCTAGAACATATGAAGAATTGAAAAAAACAATCAGATCCCGCAAATTTAAAGACCCAACGCAAAAATAGGCATCTGAGATGAATATACACTTCTCAGAAAAAGAAATACAAATGGCAAGTAAATACACAAAAAAATGCTCAACATCACTGGTCATTCAAGAGATGCAAATTAAAACCATGCTGAGATTCCACCTCACTCCAGAAAGAATGGCTATCATCAAGAAATCAACTAATAACAAATGCTGGCTAATAACTAATAACAATGTGTAAAAGGCCTGTCAAATGTAAAGACACTGTTCAAAAATAAGGGGAACTGGGCGGGGAGGAAAAAAAATGCTAAAAGGGGGTAAAATGGAAACACAGGAGAGGAAGGGAGGTTCCAGGGAGGGAAAGGGACTGGGTAAAAAAAAGAGGCATCAGGGTATTGTACAGCTACAAATTCCGTATGATGAATGTGAGCGTCATGTGTGTCTAGACTGTAGCAATAAACTTCATAAGAACAAAAAAATTAACAAATAGTAATATTTTTAATATTATTAAATAAACAAGAAAATACTCTCTAAACTTCTTTTATAATTCTCTGGTACATTTAACTTTTAACACACTGAAAGCTGTTACCTTACTAAGGGAATCAGAAATACCTGTAGTAACATCCAGGCAAACAGCACAGTGGTAAGCAACAAAAACCCTGCCTCTCCAAGATTCAGAATTAAGACACTTGAAAATAACAACTTGGGGAAGAGAAAAAGAGAGGAGCTGAGTCCCAGGAACCAGAAAGTACCTGGGAGGAAAATTAAACCCCACGGAGACAGTGAAGAGACGGAACACAGCCTGGAGAAGGACAGGGAAAATCTGCACGTCCTCCCCACCTCCTGGCTCCTGGGTCACCCGACAGGAGACAGCCTCTCCGAGTAAAGCAGGAACTGAAGATTCACAGTGGGGGAATGAGCCAGGGGTTGCTCGGAGCTGCTCCCACGTGAGTCCTCTGACAGCACAGCTGGGAGTGACTGAGCACCGCCACATCCCCTGGAGAGAGCGCCTGGTCAGACGCAGCGCAGGGAAGGGATTACTGCCTGGAGCTGGGGCTTGCAGCAGCCTTGGCACAGCTCAGTTCAGGGCTCCCACACGGCGCTCCAACGGTGCCGGGCTCACAGACAGGCACGGTGGCCAGCCACGGCCAGGGGTCCACGGTCAGGCTGGAAAAAGACCCCACGAGGCAGGTAAGCTAAAGGTCCGGTCTCGCCCTTAAGCCAAAGGCCAGTGGCTTAAGATTACTCTGGATTTGAAAGTTACAGCGTTGGTGCCCTCGCCCTTAATTACCTCATGCCCGGTGTTTCCTGCATCCAGGAGGGATCTGGGGCCTGACTGCCCTCGTTATCTACCAACACGGGCTGGCACATGTCTTGATTTGGACATTGCCCCCACCTTGTAAATCCCAGAAAACCACACATTTGAAATCACAGACATTTTTTTTCCTTTTCTTTCTATTTATTTTCCTTTTGGCTCTTTGGTTTGTTTTGGTTTGAGTTGGTTTTTTTCCTTATTGTTAGTGGTGGCAAAAGAAACAATACCAAGACTCAACAAATGGGATCACATTAAACTAAAAAGCAAAAGAAACAATCAATGGTGAAGAGGCACCTGATAGAATGCAAGTTCACAAAACTTTTATATTTTATTTAAAATTGTATATAAAATTGAAATTATGTGAATTTGAAATACATAGACAAATATTTGATATCCCCAAGCTATTTAATGTATTCATTTATTCTTGGATATTATTTTATATTTTTTAATAATAAAGTTTTATAACTTTCTTCATAAAGTGCTGACATACTTTATTTCACTTATTTCTGAGCAATATTTTGTTGTTCTCCTAAATGTATTTTTTTAAATTACACTTTCTACAAAGACAAAAAGGCATTTTTAAAAACTGTACTTTTGACAGGACCTTTTATATAATCTGGTCCTTACTTACGCTTTCAGTATCTCACACCAGAGAAGCAGTGTGATATCTGCACATGTGAGTCTGATTTGTTTCACTTAACAGTATAGAGGATCAAGGTGCATCAATTTACCCAGAAATGTCTCAAGTATATCCTTCTTCATGGTAGTACTCTATTGTATAAAATCACCATATCCTTTTTATCCATTCCTTGGTCGATAGGCATTTGGGTTGTTTCCAAGATTTGGCTATTACAAACTGTGCTGCTATAAACACGATTGTGCATATATCACTCTGGTATGATGCTTTTAATTCTTCTGGGAAGATACCCAGAAGAGGAATAGTTGGATCAAATGGGATCTCTGATCCTAAGTTTTGTAATAGTGCTAAATTACCTAGTTAGCTCTGGTAGTCTATACAGATTTTCCATGCAGATAATCATCTTTAAGTAATAGCACTTTTGTTTCTTTTTTTCCTTATATATTTTACTTTAAATCCTTATTTTACTGGCAAAGGCTTCTACCATAAAGCTGAAAAGTTGTGACAGTAATCATCATGTCTCTAAGTTTCAAAGAAATGCTTCTAATATTTCACCATTAAATAAGAAGCTTATGGTAAAGGCTTTAATCAATGTTTTATATCAGTCTAATGTTGTTTTTCTCAATTCCCAGGATCTAAAACATGATTTTCACTCAAAGAAAAAAAAACAACAAAACAATGTTTATACAGGAGGTGGTGGTATTAATCATAAATGTTAACTTTTATCATTCCTTACCTAGTTATTGAAACGGTCATGTGTGATAGACACGCTCGCTGTCTAGCACCTCCACTGCGAGATCTAACTCACTCTGAAGAGATGTGCCTGTCTTCAGAATGTTACTGTCACATTAACAGACACACGCCAGATAAGAAATAACACAATTATTTCCATCTTTCAGTTCACAAAGAAAATATGCAGAACATAGATTTTAAGGAGATAATCATAATTTGCCTCATTTAAGCCTATATATTTTTCAAGATAAGGCAGATAGTTAAGAAACCCAAAATATTCTATTTATCATATGTATGTATATAAAATATCTAGGAGACACAGAGCTTGTAAAACCTAACTCTACTTTACCATCTAATCCCCAGTGGCAGACAAGCCTCCCGCCGTCAGCACTATCTTAGAAACACACTCTAATTAACCCAGGGCCGTGGAGTCACAGCTGACCAGGAAGTGCGGCTTCACATCTGAACTGTGACATCCTGCACTTGTGAGACACTCTCCAGTAAGCACCTACACCAGACACACATTCCTCAGGTTCACAAATTAATTCTAGTCGATGGAAAATATCAGAAGTACATCCTCATTTGAAAAGGCTTAATTTTAAAAATTATGAATGTATTTTAAAATTTTTCCTTTATTAATTTTAACTGAAACTAAAGAAGAACCACTGCCAAGTGAAGACCAAATGAAACAAAGAAAAAACACTAAAATTTTATCACTGAGAAAAGAAGCAGTGAAATTACAAAGCCTAGATTTGTGCTCAATTTTTCTGAAATACATCTATTTACTGGATTATCTCTGTATAAGATGTACTTCCCGCCCGGTATGGCGGCACACACGTGTAATCCCAGCACTCAGGAAGCTGAGGCAGAAGAACTGTTGTGAGTTCAAGACCAGACTGGGCTACAAAGTGAGCTCAAGGCCAGCCTGAACTGCATAGAGAGACCCTGTCTCAAAAAGACAACTTCCATAATCAACAAGGCAAAAACATAATACAGATAGAATTTCACTTGAATAAATGAAAGTTTAAGATACCCAGACTAGTTCTACCCCCTCACTTTCCATTCTGCTTTACTTACAGGGACAGAAAGCTTATACAAATATCTTGTGTGAACATGAAACCTGTAAAAGAAAAAGTTTTCACATTTAGCTGCTAAGCTACGTTACTATTCTTTCCAAGTAGGTGCCATTGTACAGTACCTGTAGCAAAAATAAAGAAAGAAACGCAATTTTACTTAATATTCTTAACAAAATTAGATTCGCTCTTCAAATGCATTATGGCCTCTGCGCTTATATATTAAAACTGTTACTACTGGAGCTTATAAAATGCTGGTGCTCAGGACAGGGGTAAACAACGAGCAGCAAGGCCACGTGGGATACATAAAGCCTGGAGGTTCACCAAATGCGTATCACCCATAGGGAGGAGTGATTTTCAGAACTGCTGTACCATACCTCTCATTCTACACACAGAGCCAAACCACAGCTTATTAAAATGTAACAGAGAGCTGCCTACAGTTAATTTCACTAATAACAGTTAATATTCCACTAATATTAACTAAAGCACTACCACTGTATGGTTATTAAAGGTACAGAGACTAAACATTCTCAATTTCTAGTACTGTCCTTCAAAAAAAGCGAAACAGGATTCCTCGGGAAAATGAACGACATTTAGAATTGGATCAGGAAATACACACAATGAGCACCCAGAGTGCCAGGATGTAAAGCAGCGCTTAAAAAAGGCCCACGACGACGACGGAAGTATGTCCCTGGGTTTGGAGTTGGCACAGTCTGTGCAACGAAGTTGTTTTACATTATAACAACTATAAAAATATATCACATAAATGTTCACTAGTCCATAATGAAATAAATGATTGAATTTGTCAAGATATAGATATGAGGACAAAGAAACAAATCTCCCATGGGGAAAAATTCCACAACAATATGCAGATAGTCTACCCTCAAGGAGGTAGAAAATGATTTCACGAGAGTGGCTGGTGCGTAGCAAGTTCTTTCTGAAGAATAAATAGTACACAGTGACACAGGAATAGTATCTCAGAGTGAGCAAACCTAAGACACTGAGTTTTTAAGACTATCTCATCCAAGTGATCAAGGTTAACAGCACAAGTGAGAGATCACGCCGATAGTGCGTACTCTTGATAGAAAGGGATGAAAACAGCACTCTGCCTCTGTGGCTTTCTCCACAAAACAAATGAGCCCAGTTTCATGATGAGTAAAACTCGAGACATTCTAGTGAGTCTGGCCAGTACTCTTCGAAAGTGACTTGAGTCATCAAAAATCAAGTCTGAGAAACGGCCACTACTATTAAGATTGAACACTGCACTAAATGCGTGTTATGCTTCAAGATAATAGCTAATGACCACATAAAGCCACCATAATGAGCACAAGATTGTTATCAAGATTATGAAGATAAACCTTTATAATTTCCAGTAACATTAAAAAGCTTGCTATAATGTAATCTTTTGTAAAATTTCATAAAATAACAAGTATGTAGAAAGACTTTACACATTTTCTTGTATATCTTCTCTTACATTTGCTGGCTTGTTTTGAAAATGAAAAATATATCTTCAACAACAAATTATCTTCTTACAGAAAACAATTTTCAATCAAAATTGTGTAAGTGCAGCCACTGGAGATGCAGACACCTGGTGGACACGGAAGGCACTCTGACACGCTCTCTGCTGTGTGGGTAAGAGCAGACAAAGTAGGAAGCAGACCTGCACCAGACACTGCACCTGCCAGTCTTGGGCTTCCTACTGTCCACAACCAAGAAAATGTTTACTGCTTTAAAAAAAGGAAAAGTTTCTGAAGTAGGATAAAGTTAGCACCACACATGAATTTCATCTTTCCATCATTTATAGTGAGCCGTTATAGAAAAGCGGATGAATCCATAGATGTACTACACAGCACTATGTGGTTACTTTCACACAAACAAGACTTCGAATAAACACAAGAATACTTACAAACTATAATATGTGTAGGAACTATGACACAGTATTATAGTGACTTAGCTCCAGATTTAGATTTCATGGGCCAGAAACACTGGCAATAGAACACATTAGCTATGAGACCTTATGTAAATCTATGTGCTACTATCATTATATGGGAAAGTGACAAAATTGGTGGAAGTGTTACAAGAGGTAATTCCTGTATAGCATTAGAACAATGACTGGTTCACCATAAGTATTCAGTAAATGTCAGCTGTATTACTGGCCACTATTACTGAGAGAAATCATGAAAATCTTTTATGCCACAAACAAAGTCATTAATTACCTTTCGGCAAAGAACTAATTTAAAAGTATCAACTTAGGAATGAATTACTTACTTCTCTTTTACAAATAAGTAAACATTTCAAATCTGTTGTCCTGACCCAGTATGTTTTATAAAGGCTGAAGTCTCTGAGAATATACCATCAATACCTCTTGTTTAATTAAAAGATTATATTGATAGTGTTGGCCACAGATATCTAACATTAAGTACTTCATCAGAACTTTAAAATGGTATACATACCCTCAAATCAGGAGAAAAGTTTTCTGCAGAAGTTGAAATGGAATCTGATGATATAACAGAAGCTGATTTTGTATGCACTGAATTCTCTGAATGAGAAGTAGAGGCACTACAAAATACAAAAACACAGTATGTTTGAAAAATGGGAGCTTTAGCCACCAATTTCAGACGTCTTATTTACAATTGTATTATTTATTAAAACTTCCATTACCAACAAGCACTACATTGTCCATTCAATCTTCTACCCAAATATAAATTATAGAAGAATCCCAATAAATTATTTATATTGATTCATTACGGTTTATATTGATTCATCATCTAGTACATGTATTCTTTAAAATTCTTAATGATTATCAAGTCCAAACTGGGGTATGGAACAGCCTCTGCCTTTAAAACTTCTTCTCAATAAGAAACTTACATCACATAAGCACATCAATAATACTATGAGAGGTACAATCAAGGGATAGAAGAAAAAACTCTCAGGAAATGGTAGTAATTATGGCTAAGGAAACAAAGAAATGTGTTTAGTTGAACCATCTGAAATCGCTGTTTTCATAGGTCAAATAATCAAATATCGACTCTGGACAAAATAAAGGAAAGAAAAGAAACTGAGCTTCAGTCTTTAAAGATTCCCAAGGTTAGACAGAGGCTTTACAAACCACAACTGAATACCAAGGATAGAGAAATAAAAATAAAGAACTTGAGAAATGAGAGGGCATACTTAACTAATGAGCAGTTTATTCAAACTAAACATGAAAAAACAAAAAATACAACCTAATAAATCCTAAATACCAACTTTAGAGCCTTGCTAGTACCAGGATACCACTTCATACCCACTAGGGTGGTCATATGTAATCGAAAACAATTCCAAGTGTTGGCAAAGATGTAGAGGAATTGGAGCACTCCGGCGCTACGGATGGGAATATGAAAAAGGTACAGTCGCTCTAAAAAAGAGGCAGTTCCTCAGCAGATACATCACAGAGCCCCTATGTGACTCAGCAATTCCATTTCCAAACATGCTCAAGAGAAACAGACAGGTCCACGGGGGACAGCGAGAACGTACATAAATGTGTACGAAAATATTCATAGCATCATTATTCTTAATGGCCAAAGAACAGAAAATGACCTACGTCATCCTGCTTAAAGTCCTTCCAAGGCTGCCCACTGTTCTCAGGATAAAGATCAAGCTGCCACATGACGTGGCTACCCTCTGACTTCTTCTCCAGGCTATGTCATCTATATCTTCCCTTGTTTTCCCCTAGTCCAACTGCACAGGTCTTTCAGACCCTTTAAAAAAAAAAAAACTGGCCCTCTGCAGTGAGCATGGTTCTCCCCAAACTCTCAACTTTCTCAACCAAAATACCTCCCCAGGGAAATCCAGCTGGATGTGGTGCCCCAGCAGCCGCTCTCACAGAACACCGTACTTTTCTCTCCTTCCAGTTACCAGTCTGTTTTTATATATCTCAGTAAATGTTTGATTAGTATCTATGTTCCCTAAGATTTCAAAATTCAAGAAAGGAAGAGATGTTGAGAGAAGGATGTTGGTTTTGCTCACAATTCTATTTCTAACAGCCAGGAAGACACTGGGTACAGAGCACACATTCATTTAAGTTTTTGTTGAATGAACGAATGTATGAATGTATGAATGAATGAATGGATGGATGAATAAAAAAAAGAATTATTAAAAGACTGGATTATTCTAATCAAATTCACAACAGGCCATGACTTGAACTTACAAGATAAAATAAAAAAGAAAGTTGATATGAGGAAAGTAGGAGAACAAGTGACACAAAAATAAGAGAAAATAAGCAGGCTTGTTAGCTTTTTGGAGCCCTTCTGTGTGTATTTTATATACCACATTCCCATTACAAGGTTCATTATAACATTGAGATGAACACTTCTTTAAGGTTGCTATGTCGAAAGGGAGTGGCAATCATCAAACAACTGGTGGGAACTGGTTTTTGAAAACCTACTACACTGGAATGGTTAAAGGGAAATAACCAGAATGCAAGAAACCAGGACCTTAGCATCTAGTAGCAGTTTTCTTGGCCAATCCACTTCATCCCCACACCTCAGGACATTTTCACACCCTGAAAAGCACCATTTAGATTATGTTAGTGGTCCTTAAATTTTTGATGGTCATACACCATTCTGAGAATCTCACGAAAGCTATTCCTTGATTGCTTTCAATTGCAGAGACTTTTAAATGTCAGGGACTTTACAATGTTTAAGGTCAAGATGTGTGGCTTCAACATCAGGGACACTGAAGTTAAAATTCTCAGCCTGAATGAACCCTTTTAGTTCTGACGTAGTACAGGCTTCTGAAGTGAGTAGTCTACCTTCTGTAACATCCATACAACATCTAGAGGAGTCCTGAAAAATTAAACTGACTGAGAAGTTTACACATGCAAGTGCACGCACACACTAAAATAGATTCGTATTTGAAATAGTTTAAAATATTTTAGTCTTAGTCTTTATTATTAAGTTAAGACATAAACCACATAGACTTATTCCAATATTGTGTTTCTTAAAGTCTTTAGGAAAACATGTGTATGTAATGGATTTGAAGGAAAACTAAATCTAATAGCTACATTTATCTCAAGGGCTCTGGGCTACCACTATATAAATTCAACACCTTTCTTTATGGATAAATATAAAAGATATCTTATCAAGAAATATAAACTACAATTTCATTAAATGCTTTCATTCTTTATATTAAGTGATTTTATCTGGAACTGTACTTATCTTTTAAAATATACTTGAAAATTGTCTAATTTAGCTAAGTAGTGATTCCATTTCAAATGCATATACAATTTCAAAATGTACCTCATTTCAAATTGTATCTGCCATCATTCAAAGGAGAGAGACTCTCTAAAAATACAGAGTTGGCTCAGTAACTCTGCTGAGTAATTTAATTAGACAGATCTAGAACAGAAGAATATAAACTCAACTGATTCCAGGACACTAGCCTTGACAGCGCCCCAGAGGGTTCTGTGTGCCGGCTTTTTTCCTTATGATTCACACACACTCTCATCTTGTAACCTCAGCACTTTGGAGAAGGCTATTAGCCTCAGCGGCCTGACTCATCTGAAGCACTTGTCTGCCAAAGTGAAAAACGCAAATACAGTACGTGAAATAATCAAGGTGCTTGAATTTCTGAGCATACATTCATTTTTCTTTCAAACACCACATGTGACTTTCCTTCACAAGTCCTTCCCCAAACCTGCACACATTTCTCTTCCTGAGCTCCGCTTCCTTCTGCACTTCAGCAAACCGCCTGCCCTGTGTCCACTTTCTCAGAGGCGCCATTCCCTTGAAATCTGGGTTCTGCCTCTTTCCATGAACACCTATCTGTTCAGACATAAGAACGCCTGCTCAGGTCCAGAGTGCTGAGTTCCCGTACTACCAGGTCTCATGACTACAACCCCAGCGACCTGGAAGGTGAAGCAGGAGGATCGTAACGTCAAAGCCAGCCTGGGCAGCGTAGCAAATCAGTACCTCAGAGTAAAGAAATGAAAGAGAGCCCGACTCAGTGGAAGAACGCTTCCTTACCATTCATGAGGCCACGGGTTCAATCTCCATTCTCACACACACAAAAATTAAAGAATAAAAACAAATTACTATAAACGCAACTCTATCCCTTTCTCTGCTTTACTGTTCCCAGTGTACTCATTAACACCTGACATTTCTGACTCCCATATTCCCTCCCACCCCAAACCCCTTAAAATATAAGTTCTTTGAAGGTCTCAGGTTTTGTGTGTTGTGCTCATTACTGTGTCCTCAGTGTCTAGAACATGCATCCCCAGTGAGGGGAATACTGCCTCCAACGGGGAGGTTCTTTGAGGGCAGGGTCAAAAAATACATTACTCTTTTAAGTATCAGGCATAGATATACACATACATAGTATGTAAAATTTATGTTTCCATGAGAGAACAGCTTCCGGGAAATGCTCCTGAGGAGGCGATAATTTTTTAAATGGTTGAGAAATACTAGTGTGTTTTAGAGGAATGCTTGGCACATAACAGAAGCTCAGTAGTTGAATTTTACTAAAATTTACTGAACACATTAGTTAACATTGACTGCTTAACACGTTAGGTACTATTCACATACTTACAAAGGTAAAATAAAATACATTCAAAGACTTTAGCACAGTATCTGACAAAAACAACAAAACTGCATAAACTGTAACTTTTTACCTAATAGAAGCTAGATAGAACACAACACCTCTTAGTGATCACTGAATCCTTGTTTAGCAGACTGGAGTTAAATAAACATAAGACTGGAAGAGTATAATGAGTGAAACATTTAGCAATTTAACCCTTCATTAAGAAAAGAGTTATCTTTAATCTGAATGTCCCTGAGAGAGAAAAGGTAATTTATTAAGCCTAAAATGACCTTTAGAAAAGGAAACTTCCTATTTCCCTTTAGTAATAGTGTCAGTTATTGAACCATTGCTGAAAGCACAGATTCTTTCTGCTTTCATCCCCTAAGCTACACACTGTGCTGTCTTAAGACAATGAAAGAAAGGCTGTCCACAGTTAAGAGTTTAATGATGGATCACTATATATAACCATACTAACAAGCGTCACAACATGCAGCAGAGGACACTGGCAAACAGCAACAAATAAACTACTCTCCCACTCCAGCTAGGACTCTTAAGTTGAAGATATTAGAAGAAAAAGAAAAACTAGGTGTCATAAATCAACCAAAGTCATTTAGCTGTTCAGAACCTTAACTTCATATTGTAAGAGGAGATAAAAATACCTGTCCTACTTATTTCACTGGGCAGTCATAAAAACCAAGTGCAAATCAAGAGAAAATGTTGTCTAAAGTGTAATATAACTTCTGAAAGGACAGAATGAAATAGCTTGCAACCAACAACGGTGCTAAAATGTAGAAATGAATTTAGTGTTAATATGCTTAAGATTTAAAAGCGAAACTGCATGTATGGGACTAAGAAACCAAATCTATCTTCTCAGGAAGACTTTCTGCATTTAATGTCATTTCTCCTAAACACACTGCATGTTCCTGTCAGGATATTCACCTTTAATTCACAGCTATCACTGCTTGCTAATGTTTTCAAAAAAGGTTTATGTCTTCTAGTTTGGTTTTTAAATGTTCAAACTCAATATTGTTTATCAAAAAATTCCTAAATAAAAGTTAGAACTCTTTTAGAGGTTAGGATTTACAACATATACATTATACTAAAATGACAGTAATAAAATAATAGGTTGTTTTATTACTATTAACTCAAATAAAAGCAGAACTGATTTATTAACATCTATTAACTCTGAAATAAAAGAGATCTATTAAGTCAGATCTATTAACTCTGAAATAAAAGCAAAACTGATTCATGAACACAAACATTTCAAAATATTAACTCTATCATTACAAAGAATAATAGACTTGAGAAAGTTATCAAATGTCAAAAAAGAATCTAATGTCTTTTTTTTTACAAAAGCCTAAATGGACAAAATTTGGGCAAATATGGTACAAGCACAGTTTTTAATGGCTTTTAATTTCTTTCTTTCTTTCTTTCTTTCTTTCTTTCTTTCTTTCTTTCTTTCTTTCTTTCTTTCTTTCTTTCTTTCTTTCTTTCTTTTGTCTCTTTGATACAGGGTCTCACTATGAAGTTCAAGCTGGCCTTGACTCACTCTGTAGCCCAAGCTGGTCTCAAACTCACAACAATCCTCCTGCCTCAGCCTCCCAGGTGCTGGGATTACAGGCGTGCACCACCACTCACTCCTGGCTGGCTTTTAATTTCTTAACTACTTTACAGAGAGATTTCAAAAAAGATTTTTAAAGCTATGATACTACTGTTCCAATTATAGCCCAAAATATCTGCATGAATCAATAAATGTTCCCTCTCTCTCCCTCCAAATAACAGATTTTTCTCAATGTATGCTTAATTGAGAAAGACAGTTATGTTTCCAAATTACGCAATTATTCTCTAATGCCCTTATCCCATACAGGTGACAGACCGCATAAAGTGTCTCACAAGGCCTTTTACCAACAAGAGTGAGCTCCAATATGAAGAGATGAGGAAATGAGGGTCTTGTCAGTGAAGACAGGCAAAAACCGTAACGAGAGCAGTGGTAGTGTTATACAAAACAGTACTGAATCTCTCATCTGAGATTCTGTAAGCTCACAGGAACAAAACTCTAAGATCACAGATGCAGAGTTAACAGTTCTAAATACTGGAAACTTCTGCTGAACTAGATTTTACCATTTTAATATTCTCAACAGTCACAATGTTCCCAGCAACCCTCTTCCCCCATATACACAAACAAAGTTCAAAATGTGACTTATTCTCTAAGTCTTTTTTTGGTGGTACTGAGAACTGAACTCAGAGCATGGTCATTACATCCTGAGTCCTTTTAAATTTTATTTTGAGACAGGCTCTAGCTAAATTGCCCAGAGCTCAAGATATTCCCGCCTCAGCCTTCTGAGTAGCAGGGATTACACACAGATGTGTGCCATCACACTTAGCCTTCTACATCATTTCTTCATGATACTGCATAAACTTCCCCTGTAAAAAGGCCCTATCACACAGCTGCAGCTTTATAAAAATGTGTTCTTCATTATCAATTATTGTGGGCTTTCTGTCCAAATCAAGAATGGTTAAGAAATTAAATTACAGTTATGAGTCACTTCTGTTCTGGTAAATCCTCAAATCTCTAAGCCATAAATAAACTCCCTGGCCCTGGGTAACCTGCAAATACTAAGACTCTAAATAATGGAGAATTAAGTATACTTTGTAACAGCAACAATCATAATACCTCAAAGTAGGCAAAATATAATTTCTACCCTCAGGGCATTAACATCTTTACTCAGATAAGTATGCTACACCAAAAAATATTTTTTAAAGTATTTATATTCAAACAGCATAGAAATTAATGAAGTAGTTACACAGAGAATATTTTCTCAACAACAACAAAACTGATCAGACTATAACCAGTACTCTGGAATACTGTTAAGGGTATCAACTACCTTTTACACTTATTTATATGTTGATTTCCTTTCCCCATGGTACTTAGATTATTCTTAGAATAAAATGGCAATGATATTCTAATGTACTAAATTCTGATTATTAATCTTTAAGAAAAGCAACTAAGGGCCAGGGATATAGCTTACTGGCACAGTGCCAGCCTGGCAAGTACAAGGTCCTGAGTTCAATTCCTGGTACCAAAAAAAGCAATTAAAGATTACATGAACATACAATTTACATTTAGAAATCCATTTATCAAAATTTACAGAGCCATAATTCTTACAAATGGGAAGTCATTCTCACTAAGATTCTCCTTTCTCTGACCCATTCATTCTACCCTAAAATTACCATACTCTCAATTACTAAATAAAAAGAATCAAATCAGTACGCTTTTTTTGGGGGGGGGGCTCCGGTACCAGGAATCGAACTCACAACCTCGCACTTGCCAGGCAGGTGCTGTGCCGCTGAGCTAAACCCCCAGCCCCCCAAATCAGTATGATTTAAATGCTAACCTTTGGTTCTAGAAAAATCACCAAATGAATATATGTATACACATATACCTAAGAAAGAATAGAACTTAGGTTTATAGTGAAAGTGATGGAATACAGCACTGCACTAGTCATCCTGGTTTATAATAACTGCCACTTTCTCAGCCAGAGGGACACAGTTTTCTTTCCACCATTCCATCATCTGACTCTTAGTCATGCCCACACATTTACTGGTCACTGTTACTATAACAGAACATCATTTTCCTTAGCTACACTGTCCTAAGAGCAGTGCTCCACCCTTTTGGTCTCAGAAGTTCAACTATTTCCAAGTGTAGCATTTAGGTAATCAGAGTTGTACAAATTAATTACTGGTAGTGTGACAGAAATTGTCTTCAGATATTTTTCAACCTAGTGTCAACAAATAAGATAAAGCACTCTCCACTTTTCTAAACATTTTTGTTTTATTGGAGAGGTTTTTAAAAGTTACATATATTCCTCAGAATTGATCAGTACAAAAACCTATAAATTAAGAAAATAATATCTAAAAAAATTAATGTTGGTATGTACAGAAAAACTTACTGTCTTACTACTACTAGAGTTACAGGCTTCCATGCTAATGCATATGTCTCCAGACAGCAGGGGTTCACATAACACCTTCAAATATTCCCATATCTCCATTTCCTTGGACAGATTAAGAGGAAGAACCACCAAATCCAACTAAAGCCCTCAGCCATCCTCCCTCCTGCTCCTTACTCTTCCTTCCACCTGAGAAGCCAGAACTTTCTAAATCTCCTTTTCTTTTTCTTACCATCCTCTCTCTTCCATAAACATTTACTGATAGCACCAGCATGTTAAGTACTGGGGATACAGTTGAAAACAAATTCATTGTCTTGAGAGTTTTACAGCTGAGTGAAGATGGCAAACATGTCAGTATGTCATAATGGTAAAGTAGGAGAATGCAGATATACAAAGGATACAACGAAAACACAAAAGAAAATCGAGAATATAGTCACAGAGTTGTTTAATAATTGACAGCAAGAGATTCAGAGTCACACAGACTTGTTTTCACTACTTAGCAAATAAAATTCCGGCAAGTTACTAAATGATATTGTCTAAAATGTAATAAGGATCAAAAAGCAAGATTCATATAAAATTCTTACTCCTAAATAATGAAACAGTAGAAAATGTTCAACAAATAGCATTGTGGAAATACAAGAACACACTCCTCAGAAGGGAAAATAGGATGGAACTAGAAAATAAGGGTCTCCTCGTATGAAAGAATTCACTAAACTGGATATAGAAACTTAAACGCAAAACTTTTAACTGACTGATAAATTACATAATAAAAAGCACAAATATTGGGAGAATTTTCAAAGTACTGTAAACACACACACACATCTTATTCAACTGTCAAACATTCAAGCAGAAGACTAACCCAAGCTTCAACCTCAAAAGAAGTCGAGCACCAGTATTTTTCAAAGAAGCCACTAGCAAAGTACTGACCATCTCTGGTTCCACTGATTTGCTACACTGTTAACATTATTATTATTTCATTTTTAATCACACCACTTTGAGATACTTTGCAATAATAACCAGAAAATAAAATGCAAACACTAACAGATACCATGAATATATTTATATTACCCTTACTTCCACTCAAATATTTCAAAGTGCAATAAAAACATTACTTGTACAAGTGAAGTATTTCAGAATATTAGAGATGCAGATAAACATACAAGCATACAGTCAGTTCAGAACAACATGAGCATCTAGAAGCAAGTGACGTATCTTTTCATACATCCAAGTAAAGAAATGCCTCCAGAAGATTTAGGGGAGGTTACTTTTTTTTCCCTTTCCAGTTACTGTTGCCCACAGTTATTACAAGATCTCATTATTTAAACCGCCTCGCCTTACTGCCGATTCAATTTTCCTTCAGTAGCTCACGGAAAGAAGATCCTTTTTAAAAAGTATGTTCTGTAAGGTACACCCTGAGCACTTACACCGCATGTCTGCCCAAGAATACTGAGGAATGCCTTTTATGCTGTGACTGTGAACAAGCTTTACTAGGAATGCAAATTTTGCTCTCAATACTTACACAATGGGCCATAGTGTCATAAGCGCTGCTCATGCTCTATTAGTCATTCTGTTCAAAATTTTATTTAAAAAAAATAAAAGCCCTGCAGTGTGTACAATGGATCTGGGACACAAAAGACTTATTGTCAGAATATCTGCAGGATTTTCAAAACAGAAAAACAACCCTACTAAAGCAAATTAATCTTCTGTTTTTAATTATTTCTAAATGCCACGATACAACCTTGCATGTTTGCATTTAGCCAATGTATAGGATAAAAGAGAAAGCGTAAGTGAGCTTATCACCATGACATCTGATTGACAGAAATGAGACTACACACTACTCAGAAACGCAAAGGGGATCTGAGCGCTCAGACAGCCTTAGAACTGGGGCTTGCTGGCTCTCTGTACAATCCCAAATCCAGACGTATGTGCAGCATTTTGTCCAGGTCCCTCAGTCACACTCCCAAACTACACATCAGTACCTGTAATTTGATAATGCCAGCAGCAAGTATGAACAACCAGTTTATGTAGAAAATACTTTGTCACCATGTTGCATTCTCCACAGTATTGTTTTGTCAAAGATCTAAAAATTTAAACAGAATTTGTAAAATAACAAAGCATCTCAGTCAAAACCAGTATGTCCGTGGGAGATGCAATTAAGAACTGCAAAGTGGGAAGGACTCTGACTCCCAGCATCAATCCCACCAGCCACAACAGTCCCTTAAGACAGGGCCTCAGAATTTGTTCAAAATCATGGATTCAAATTCAGATAGCTAATTTAAACCTAATGTGGATTCATAAGTTGCCTACAGAGGAAAAGCTCTTCATGAGTTAACTGAGAGAAATGTCATACTAAACTGAAAACTGCTTACATTATTACAGTGCAAAGCACAGTATTCTAAAACAAGTGTTCCATCCCAAACTGACATGTAAGAACAAAAACACAAAAAGAGGGTAATGTTTTCAATAAACACTTCCTCAACAACATTTTACCTTGGACAAGTAGAAACAACACACAGAAATTTGTCTTGATAAATGAACTCTCATGTAATCTCACCGCACCATGCAAATCTGAGTTCATTTTCAAACTCAGTAAGTATTCTTTAGGCCATCTAGAGAGATACTGTTTTTTCCAAGATTAAGCAAAACTGGGTTACTATTAATATGTCACTATCATTTCAATGTACAGTAATAAAGTATAACTTTTCTGTACAAACTTCAGTCATGCAAGTGAAGAGTTTTTCCTTTAGTTACAAAGTTAAAACATTTAGTTGGAAAAGAACATTCAATATCTTTGTCTCCTGCCAGCCCAGAAAAGTTAAATTAAAAATCTAAGTATTGGCATCAGTGATGTCTATCTGTCAAAGGGGTCTCTTAAGAATTCCGAAGACTTTTACCTATTTACCAAATTAGCTGGTATTAGAAAGCATAAACAATAAAAAGCCATTATTTTTTCTTGCTTGCTTTAGTAATTCTTCTCTATTTCTATGGTAACTATGAGGAAAATGTCTGTTTTGCAATTCTTTTAACTAACACAATAATACTTTATCACAACCCTAAATAAATGCCAAAGATACACATTACCTTCCATACCTGCTACCAACACTGGGCTACACTGCCCAATTCTGGTTCTGCTACCATGTACGATAGTTATTTAACACCTCTGTGCCTCATTTTCCTTATCTGTAAGGTAGGGATAATAACTCTTGTACCTGGCAGGACTACTACAAGGATTAAATTCATGTAAGTAAAATACTTCGAAGAGTATCTAGAATATACTACTTCCTACCTAAGTGTTGGCCCTTTTTAAAAAATTACTGTTTTAATCATGTTTGAGTTTCATACTAATGCTGTAAAGGTAGGACAGCAGATAATCATTTTACCTTTTTCCTATAGAACAACCAAGGCTCAAAGAAATCGGGATATATATACTGTATGTCTGAAGTTAATAATCACTCTTTCCAACATTTAAGCACTCGTATAATAACAGTCACACTGAGAATGAGTCTTTTATCCCCAAGGGCTGCATTTCTTTTACACATTTTAAGGGAAGTGAGTCAGACTTCTAAAAAGAAGTATGTATGGAATAATGACACTAACTAGACAAGATGAAGTTGTTATTAGCTTTCCAGGGTTTAGAACAGCTTTTAAAAATTTCACTATTTCTGATTATAATTTATCTTGAGAATAGAAACAGTGCAAAATTCAGAGTCAACATTCAAATTCCAGTTCCATCTTTTATAAGCAGGGACACTGGACAATCACACTTCTCTGAGCCTCAGTTATTTATCTGTCAAATTAGGACCTGTCTTACAGGCTGACAGGAGAACTAACGGGAATGTGGAGGCAAAACAGCTTTATTACTATAAAAACTACACCAAAACATACTAGATTTAAATTTACTATTGAGATTACGGTGAGACATACACTGAACAGGCATTCCTTTAGTTTTTCATTCATTAACCATTTTCTTCCTAAGTCTTCCAATATAGTATAAAGTACTTATTGTGTAACTACGTAAGGTGACGGTTTGGACTGCCCACTGCGTCTGACGTAGAAGACAAATCAGGTAACATGAATAGCACCTCCTGCAGTATCATGCACCGAAACGAGACTCAAAACCTAAGCATGAGAAGTAAGACAACAGATGCCAGGGGTGGCAGCCCACGCCTGTAATCCCAGTACTTAGGACACTGAAGCAGAAGGACGGACACAAGTTCAAGGCCAGCATGGCCTACACAGTGAGTTTAAAGCCACCTGAACTACATAGGAAGACCCTGTCTCAAAAAACAAAAAGCAACCAAAAACACATTTTAAAAAAGAACAGACTAAGTGACAATCACATTTGTTTTCCTTTCAGATTTAAAATTAAACACATAAGTATTTCTATTAAATCACAAGGAAACTGTGGACATACACCATCATAGTAGTAACCTGTAATACGTTATACATGTTTTCAAAACCATTCACACACACCATCGTAGAAACATAGTATCAGTCAGCTTACAGAGTATTTTAACATGCACAAAACATCCACTCTTAGGTAAGACCCTTCAGTATCACAACATAACAAAGAAGTCACACAACACAGTAACATCCCTGTTTAGAGTAGTTACACTTATGATTCTGAGTCAATGAGAACAAAAAGAAAAAGTTAGTGGAAACAATACCTACACTGCAAGGTATAAGCTTACTAGAAATAAATTAGCTACTTAAAAATAACATTTTTAAGGCTGAGGGTAGAACTCAATGGTAGAATACTTGCCTAGCTTGTGCAAGGCCCTAAGTTCAATGTCCATCAGTACAAAAACAAATAAATAACATTTTAAATGATGTAATTAAAACGTATCCTAAAATATTAAAAAGAGGTAATAGCATTTTAAGATTAAATTTTAGTAATGTAAGCATTACAAAATATTTCCAAAAATTTTGTCTAATTACATTTGCTAACATTAAATCAGTAGTTATCAAGTTACACAAAATATAAAATATATACAATACCAAAATTAGTTCAGACTCTTACAGTTCAAAAATACCACCTTAGGAAGGTTTAGTCCCACCAATATAAACTGTAACAATTTAGTATTATAAATTTAATTTCAATTATTTACAGTCTGCTGGGAGTGGTGGCGCATGCCTGTAATCCCAGCACTCTGGGACACTGAGGCAGGAGGATCGCTGCAAGTTAGAGACCAGCCTGGGCTACAAAGTGAGCTCAAGGTCAACCTGAACCGCAGAGCGAGACCGTGTCTCAAAAAGACCAAAAAGAAAAAAAAAATTATTTATGGTCTATGGCTTGGTAAAGGACCAGATTCTGTAAAAGCAAAACTACTCAGAATAGTGTACCAGACAGAATCCAAGGGGAAAAAATAAACCTTTAACAGTAAGTTGTCCACAGTACAGGTTACCAAGCACCCATTGTTATGGTTTGTGTCTGGATGCCCCCCAAAGCCACATGCAGTCATGGGGTGGGCTTCTAGAGTTTATGACTGATCCAAGATCCAGTGCTGGGATTATGGGTGTGACAGCTACACCTGCCCTGGAGCGGATGGTTTCCATATCCAAGGGAGAGAAAGAGGCTGCTTCCACCACTCCTCCTTTTTGCACTTGTTGCCTTTGCGGTTTTCTGCAGCTATAAACAGTTCCCCTGCGCCAATGTGTCACTCTGCCTTGGAGCCAGCCAAGTACGGACTGAAACCTCCACAAACTGTGAGCTAAATAAACCTTTCCTTCCTTAATTTTGGGTGTCAGGCCTTTTTTCTCAGCAACGAGAGAAAAGAAACCAAAGCATCCATTTACCAAGCAATATGAAATTTGTGCCTACTATTCCATTCAAAAAATAAAATCAGATCTTTTTTCTCAGAAGCATAAAACTTAAAAGTCATGATATAAATAATATCATAGGTACAAAAAACAAAGTTTTTTTTCCTATGCCAAAACTATCAAAGATTTCAAAATTAAAATCAGACAATATCTGACTTAAAGATGGAGAAACAGTATGCTTATCATGTGCGTAATCAATATGGTTTTTTAGTCATTTTTTTCAGTTAGTCATGGATTTGTTACAGTCTCTTCCATATGATATACAGGGAGGTTTCCACAGACCTGAAATACAATGACGCTGTCTGGCCCAACAAAAGTTATGACTTGACTGGTAAAGTCTAGAAATGAAGCATCAGGAGATAATCTGTAGTACTAAATACCTCCATGTCCCTGGAGGAAAAACCATCAAGATCTCCTGGCCTTCTAACATTTATTGTCCCTTCAGGTAAATTATTAAAATTTTCTAGGTCTATTCCCTTACCTGCAAAAAGCGTCTATGTGTCTCAAACTTTTAAGTGCAGATCCTTGGGCCTACTACCAATGATTCAGAACCTAAGCTGCTAAATGAGTCGAAATTTAAGAAGCTAAATATTTCCTAAGCACATGTAACTTACATATACAGGCAGAAACACTAACTGAATAATCTCTTATGCTTAAACAAACATTACAGAAGGAAAGAAAGGGAGGAAGAGACCAGGTGTGTGTGTGGGGGTGTGTTTGCTGGTGAAATGGTCGTATTTTGGGCCAAGAAACACACAAAATGGTAGCAAAATTAAACAGGTAAAATATACAACACTCATCAGCAGCTCAAAAGCAATGATTTCAGTCTCTACACAAATACATTAACTGCAACATGAACCCTTATCCTCTTCTCAAACTGCAAAATACTAAGGTGATAAAGGAAGAAAACAGTACTACATGGAAGCCAAAAATGATTTGAAAGAAAATTACTGAATGACTAAAATCTGTTTTATCTAGCTAGAACCAAACACAGAATTTTAGGACAGTGATTAAACTTTGAAGTTCCTGATCACTAATATGCGCAAATTTCATTTGGCATAAGGATTCCAGAAATACTGTTTACAATATCAGCTTCTGTCCATTTTATTACATTTTCCCATTCACTTACATTATAATTTTTGAGATGTTTTATCCTCACTTCTGATGATCTTCAAATGCCAATGGCTCTTAACACATTAACTGTAAACAAACACAAAGGATCTTAAGGGAATTCACAGATATGTATTTAAGGAACCCTAGTATCAACTATTCTAAATTACTGTACTGTGTAAAGCAGGTGGGAGAAAGGAGGGAAGGAACAGAGGCTTTGGTATCATTTACTTGTTTCATAACTTATCTGATCTTCAACATGAAAAGATTTCTTTCAAATAAAAATTATATTACCATCTTAATCATTAGACACAGCATAAAAGTATCCTATTTTCTATCTAAAGAATATTCAACACTTGAGAAAATCCTCTCAAGATGTAAACACTCAATTTGTTATGTATCTGCATCCTTCTTCTGTATAGAAGTATGTCAAGAAAACTCCATAGAACTACCACCCAGTCAATCTGCCCTGAGACTGCCAGCAAACTATAGAACATAGGCTTCGACATGGGACACCAGATCTTCAGACAAAATCAGTTCTTTAAAGCACACACACCTTCAAGATGAACAGACCTGGATTCAAATGTAAAACTATTTTCTCTGGTCTTCATTTTCTTCATCTGTAAAATGTGAAAAGCAATACTATCTACACAGTTATGAGTATTATATGAGAAACTACATAGGATTTAGCACCTTGCCCAGTACATAAGCCCACAACAAATGTTAAGTGATATTATGTATATTGTTCATTAATAATAAACATTATATTGTTTAATATATTATTAATATTAATTCTATTGATTTATTATTACAACAACCATCTTCAATTTTGGAACACAAGCTTTTCTCAGGTTTTTCTATTTTTAGTTACTGCCTGAGAAGTAACTAAAGAATAAATAATTCTTATTCTTATGAAGAAGTAATGGAAGAGTATTAGTAACTGGATATCTGCACCATACCAAAAAATAGTTTTTTACTTTTGCAGGTATGCTGACTGAGCTCCAGAAATCAGTATAAAATAATTATTATGAAAACTACTCTGGACCAGTTATTTTCCCTTTTACTAATGCACAAACTCCTGACAAAAAAAACTGCCTCAACAATAACTCATTTGATGCTATCAGGAAAAAGAAAATCTGTTGAGAAGATGGACATATTTGTAACTTACGTCTATTAAGCTCTCTAAGTGTGATGAATAAACTGTCCTATCAATCCAGAAGAGACTTACCTATCCTTCTCTACCCACTTCCAAAAGTTAAGCGCCTTGTGTTTGAAATTATATGCTTAGAATATTAAAGTTAGGTGATCCAAGAATGCATAAAACACTGATATCTCTGGATGTTTCAATAAAAATTTTAGTTCAACAACATAAAAACAAACATGAAATATTGGCAGAAGCATTTATAAACTAACATGGCCTAAGCCAGCCACCTTTATCTCCCATACGGAAAGCATATGCTTAGAACTGAAACAAGAGAAAAATACCAAAGTTGAATCTAATGCATATTCTGGGAGGAAATAAAACACACACACATGATTTAGAAATGGACAACAAATTGAGGAAGTAAACACAGTAGGTCATAAAGCTCGTTATTACCACTACTTTCCCACACATACTTCTTGAGGTTTTCAAATGAAGTCACACAGCTGATCAGTCTTCATTTGATTTCTACCTGCTTGGCACATAACCATCTAGCAATATCATACGCATCACTTTCATTTCATGATTCTAGATTAGCATTTTAAAATTTAATACACAAAAAAGTTAAAAGTGAGTTCAAAGTATTTAAAAATACAAGTCTCTTTTCTGGTTTACCATAAAACCCAGTGTAATTACTATTTTGGTAATCATATTTGCAAATCTAAGAGTATCTCTGGTATAAATGAAATGTCCTAGACTTAAACTGTAAAATACCTTTCTTATTTTTAATGATTCATTTGCATACCATCAAAGAAGCTGTTGACTGTCTCCAATACCCATTCTCATCTATTCCTTGGCGACAGAACCGCTGATTTTTAATCAGCAGAAGGCCCCATGGAAGAGATGACCTGTCCCAGCACCCCTGTGGCTTTTCACAACCACAGCACCTTATAATGGTAACAGAATGTAAGCTTGAAAACTGCATGTGACTGCCAAAAGTGTCCTTAAAGAGAGGCATGATGTCCTTTTTCCCTTCCCTCTAAACAAGCAATGGCTAAAGGTCCTATAGCAATTTTGGTTCGTGAGGTTAGTCTTAATTCTTAAATCCGTTATATCAGATCTGTATTGACTATCACTGGGTTTGGGGTTTGGAAAAGAAAAACATACCTCTTGTTTTAAACCAGTGTTAGTCTGGATTTTCTGTTGTACTCAACTATATCTGAAACCTAAAGTTAGGGGCTGAGGGTACAGCTCAGTAGTAAAACACTTGCGTAGCATGTGTGACGCCCTGGGTTCAATCTCCCCAAAAAACAGATACATAAAATAATACAAATAAAATCTAACTTTTAACAAAAAGGCTTTTCCAAATATCAATAGTTTTTTTTAGAGCTTGTATGTTAAAGGGTATGCTGAAAGTTCATTTTTATTATATTTAAAACACAGTACAGTATCTGCCCTTATTTAGTCTGAATTAAAAAGTACTTAGAAGGCCAAGAGTAATTCGTATCAGTCTCTGAAAGAATCAAAAGGCATCAGTGGTTACTGCCGTGGCTCCCACACCCATACTTGGTCAAAGGAAGAACGACACTTGCTCTTTAATGGTACAGAGATGACAACACTGGTAAAATACAATAAGCACAAGTAGTTCTGTGTAACAGAGCTAAAGAAAGGAAAGTGAAACTCTCCTCATTAGGAGAGCATCTTTCATAGTCTCTTATTTTAATAATCTGTACCAATCTTTTCCTTTTTTAGAGTTCCATTTTTAACCTAACTTCCTGTGGAAAGCAGGCTTATAATATCATTCCTTATCCCTGACTCATTAAAAGATTTTAATACTACTTATTTAACAAAATCATAAGACACACAGATAGCAAGTGCTTTGCATATGCAAAACCATTTTCCTTAAAAGGAAAAAACTATTCCACACTAAAATCTGGAGTTTCCACTACTCAAATCCTGAACCACAAGCAGTCTTCAGCTCTGGTGATTTTGAATACAACAGCATTAACTCGGCAGTTCTCCAAAATAAACTCACTGCTTTCTGGACACTGGTATGTGGGTTATTTCCGTCCTTTGGGCACAGTCCAGGTTTCACTGATTCAGTGATGGCATCCTGGAATTTCTTTTTAGTAACCTATTTTTTAAACACTTGTTACCCCTGCTGTAGTTCATTAAGAATCTATTTTTAAGAAAAGGCCTAAAACTTACACTTTTGATTTGTATACTCATGGTGAAAAAGAAAAACCTCAGGAAATTTCCTTTAGAAAGTATATATATAAGCACACATGGTAGCACTCACTTGCTATAACCCCAGCACTATGGGAGGCTGAGGCAGGAGAATTACAAGGGGGATATAACACAATGTGTAACGCTTGGTTCAACATCCATTAAAAAAAAGATATACTAAATTCACAAGGGATGACTTTTACCTTCTACAACTTCAGTCAACATGTTTACAAAAGTATTCTCTTGCTATTACAAAATAATAGCTTATAATGCCTCTACCATAACCCTTAACGTTGTTTCAACTTATGTCAGAGTTGTGAGGCACCAATTAGCAAGACCCAAGACAGCGGTTCTCAAATATTAGCATGTATTGGGATTACTGAGAAAGCTTGCTCAAACACACACAGCTGGTCCCCACCCCGAAGTTCTTGATTCAGGTCTTAAGTAGGGTCCAAGAATTTGCATTTCTAACGAATTCCCAAAGGTTACAGATGCTACTTGTCCAGGGACCACACTTTGAGAACCACTGATCTAACATGAACTGAACACTACTAGTGACAGCAAGAGCAGCCAATGGGAAAAAGACACAGAAACCAATGCAGCAGCAGTATTAACTGGAATACTCCTAAACAGTAACAAATCTCTTTCAAAGTCCTTTCTAAAAATGTGAACAATAATTACTGGGTAACTCACAATAATATTGGCTTGTATCCAAGAGAATTTTAAAGTTTTTTATGGATCCTACAGCAATGAAATCCAATACTGTCTGAGCAATTCTTAGATTACTGATGTATTTTAGCATCTGACATAAGGGGCTAGCAATAATGCCAAGGTTGTAGGTTCAGTCTGGTAGCTTCACTTCGCCCTGCAGTCAATAACACTGGTCCCACTCAGCTACCTCTGAAGACATGACAGGAACACCATGTGTGATGGTTTTTGCCTGGACGTCCCCCTCAAAGCCTTATGCAGGGCGGGCTTTTGGGATGCGGATGAATCTAGAGTTTGTGATTGATTCATGATCCAGTGCTGGGATTACAGGTGTGAATGCTACAACCATCCTAACGTGGGAAGTCTGCAGACACTGTAAGGGACAGAAAAGGGCTTTCCTCTCATTCTCTCTTGTTGCTTTTGCTGTTTTCCCACGGCCATGTTGCCCCTCTGCCATGTACCAGGCTGCCTTGGAGCCAGCCAAGTATGGACTGAAACCGCCACAAACTTTGAGTTAAATAAACTTTTTCTGCTTTACCTTGGGTTTTTGGTATTTTGTCTCAGTAACGAGAGAAAAGTGTCTAAGCTCCCAAGTATCTAAGTATCTCATGTTAAGGTTAAGCATGTATGCCTGTATACCAATCCATCACCACTAATAGAAAAGTCTGTTTCCTACCAACATGCCACCTCTTTGAGTGATCTTGAAGCTGAAACTGAAGATGAGACCCTGCAACAAAATGTGTTTTAGAAATCCTGGAAATTCTTACCTCTTCAGGTTATAAGTATAATCAAAATTGACAGAAACAGAAATTGAGGATTTGCTACTTTCAGATAATTTTAAGGAATATGTGTACTTTCCCCCTTTTTAATGTAAGTTAAATGTAAGTAAGAGATGCTCATAAACCATAGTAACTTTATCAACTAGCTACCACCTGACCAAAAAAAAATATTCTGGGACACGTAAGTCTTTGAATGGGAATATCAAATAGAACTAGCAGGGAGCATTCTGTCAACAACACTTAACTTAGACGCTCACAAAGCGCCTGTTACCAGATATTTTATCATTTGAATACGCACAGTAAAAAATAATGAATAAACCCACTCACAAGCAGTACATTCCATAATGCACAAATTGAGAAAAGGAAAACTAGACTAAGATGAGAAAATATTACCAATATAGTATCAAATTCTGCTGTATGTTGTTACAGGTCCAAGGCCACATCTACCCTAGCTCTCACATCTGGCCTACGATAGTGTTTATTTATACTTCACACAGTCCTACTTATATCAAGAATCAAAGCAGGACCAAAAAGAATGAAATCATGGAATGGACAGCTAAATTATCAGTATGCTGAGTAAATCTTTTCAAACTCCACCACTGGACATGGATGAAGAATGGACAACAGGCAAGATGTGTAAGACTTGCTGAATAGTTTGCTGAAGTAGGCCAATAGCAGCAAGACTCACCAAATACTAGCGTTTTAAGGACAAGATGGCATTAACTATAACTGATTAGAAAACCACTATCATATAAAGAATGAAATTTCTCTTTTATGACTTTGATGGCTTGCGTCTAGATGTTCCCCCAAAGCCTCATGCAGTAATAAGTGGTGCCTTTTCAGAGGTGGCTGAATTAGAGTGTGTGACTGATTCACAGTGCAAGGCTAGGATTAAGCATGCTGGGATTACGGGAGGGTGATTGCTGGACCAGTCCACTGATTGGACTGGCACCACCCTGATCCCGGTAGCCTGGATACAATGTAAGGGACAGAAAGAAGCTTGTCTTGTCTTCCTTGTTACTTTGCCACAAGGTGGCTCTGCCCACCATGAACTGTTTCTCCTCTGTAAGGCCTGTCTGCCACGCCACCTCTGCCTTGCAGCCAGCTGATTATAGACTGACACCTCTACAAACTATGAGCTAAATAACCTTCCCTCCCTTAACTTGTGGGTGTTGGGTCAAGTCATCTTAGCACAACAAAGTAACTAAGACAAGTCACCAAAATCATCAAACATAAGATAACCTAGAAGGCAATATTAAAAGCAGTAGCAATTCTGAAATGAAAACAAACATATCAAACTCAATACTATGTGTTTATAGTGTTTAATGGAACTGTAGACTGCCCAGTACCCTTTCATCCAACGCCAGTAGTGTGTCACTTTTCCAAAAAAAGCAATGAGAGCCGCGGATTTGGCTCAGCAGCACATCACCTGCCTGCAAGTGTGAGGTCCTGAGTTCAATTCCCGCTAACCCCCCCAAAAAAGCAAGAGCAACGAAACAGGTTGCTGTACTATTTTTCAAATTTATATACCTCCTATTTCCTAAAAAGGCTTATGACATCAGTCAACATATATCATATATACTATTTCAACTGAGTTTATCTCATAATAGAATTACTGGAAAAAACTAAAGATGAATATATTACCAACTTCAGTTATAAATTTCAAGTTTTTGGCTAAGCTGAAGAGAAAGATACAGTTACACAGTTTCCATTTTCTAATAGGAAGCATTCATAAATGTTTACATAAACAATTTTCCTTGTAAACTCAGCAAAAATTTGTTAATCTATTGCATAAGACATTCTGTGACATACAGAACAGTATTAACTATTATGTTGCAAAAGGTCAAACTCAAGACAATTTTCTAATTAAGCTTATGTATAAAAACAGAAAGTATAAAAATAAGGTACAATTCAAGGGTAATGGTACAGCAAAAGGCTGAGATGATACAGTCCAAAACAATGACAGCTTGCTTTGTGATAAAAAAATTTTTAAAAATCTACATATGGACTTAACATTGCTACTAGAACCATCATAGTACATCCTGACAGCAAGTGTATTAGAATTACTTGTCAGTGACTGTTAATCTAAATTAAGTTTAAAGTTAAGCTTTCTAACAAGAGTGCATAATAAAGCTTTTATACATGTTAAAGCTTTTATAATACAAGAGTGCACAACAAAGCTTTTATACATAATAAAGCTTTTATACATACAGGTACAATGATTAATAAAAGACACGAGCCAGGCATGGTGGTGCTCACCTGTGTACTCTCAGGACTCTGAGAGGCTAAGGTCGGAGGATAACAAGTTCAAGCTCACCTGGACAACTTAGCAAGACGCTGTCTCAAAATTTTAAAAAATTTTTAAAGGGCTGGCTACGTAGCTCAGTGTGAGTCCTGAGTTTAACCTCTAATAGCATTTTTAAAAGAAGAAAGAAAGAATTTAGCAGGGTAATGTAACTTCTATACAGTGAGTATCAAATATATGTTATTTCTGTACCTTTCAGGGAAAGAAACAAAAGCTGGTATCTCTTATGCAAACTGGGAGTTGTATTTTTGTCGAGAGAGAAAGCTAATCTATTACAATAAAAACTCTTCCTAGTTATTCTTAATTTTCTCAAATTCATGTAACATTTTTAAAAAAACTTAAAATATCTATACTTTAAGCTTGCTGGGCTATCTTTTCTTAAGAAACAAATGTGTGAAAGTGGCACAGTGAGGCATGTTAGTTTTTAATGATAACACTTATTTTTTGTATTCAAAAATCTAAATCACAGCTTTGTAAAAGTAATACCTTACTAAGATAATAATGTGTTCATCTTACTAAATATTGCCATTACGATAAAAATGATAGAATTTTAGATCCAAGAGACCTTTTCTAAACCAACTCCCACATTTTTAAAGATGAGAACTTGTAATTAGAAAGGTTAAATGATATAGACCAAACAGCTGACTTCAACATGAAAGCCCTGACTTCCCTTCCAGTACTTTGTTCTTTCTAATATAGGATGCTGCCTCCTGTGGTTCAGGGTAACCCCTCTCCCTTGGATGAGAGTAGTAGCTGCCTCATCTGTTTTCTTTCTATTCTGTTCTAAGCCATAGTTGTCATCTGGAACTTTCCCGTAAAATCAAACTCTTACAACTTGTTTTGTGAAAGGAGGATCTTACAGCTGTGCATCTTTAACTTTCTAAACTTCACAGTAATAAAAAAAAAAAAAAACTTGAAATAAGCGTACAATATACATAGTATCAAATGGAAAGAAAAATTCGCTCCTGCATAACTCAATGTGCAAATCAGAAGATTGGACTCCTGTAACATGAGCTGACTACATTAAATGCTGGGACTATGATACGGCCCTTGGTCTTCAGTAGCTTGTGATCTAGTAAAGAAGACAAACCAACAGTTAAGAGTGTGCTTAAAGACTCTGAGAAAGGAATGAACAAGGAGCAATGTATGCATATAGAGAAATAATCTAATTTAAAATGCTGAGATCAGTCAATGGTTCCTCAAAAAAGTACTAAAATATCTGTAGGGAAAAAAAAGGCAGTATCTCCCATCTTTAGCAAAATACAAAATAATTTTAAAGACAGAGTAATTTATTCAAGGAAAAAATGAAAATTATGTCTTCTCACAGCAATTCAGCATCTAATAGCTCTAATAATTAATATTAGTGGGCAATAACCCCTTTTTCATTGTGGCTGTATAATAAATTTTCATTTCTTAATAAAACCGGAGAGAAGGGCTGCATCCAAAGGTGCTATTCACAGCGGCTCTCTGAGAAGGTGCTAGGGTGAAGTCTTCGCCCAGCCGGAGCAAGGGAACCGGCCCCGTGAAGCAGCGGCGGCCGCGGAGCACCCCGGCCCTCACTCCGCTGACGGTGAGCACACACCGCTCACTCCTGAGACGGCCGTGCAGCCGAGCGTCCGCGGCGGCGGGAAGAAGGCGAGCCCGGCCAAACGGGGCTCGG
>NW_004955412.1:774396-790073 GCF_000276665.1 Chinchilla lanigera
CCGGGGAGCGCTCAGCGGGCGTGGCGGAGCTGTAGGAGGTGCCTGGTGGAGAGAGGGTAAGAGAAAAGGTGTGCTGCGAAGGGCAGGAACGAAATAATCACAAAACAATTTCCACTGCAGCTCTGCCCGGCTCTGTAGAAAGGGCGTTGGGAAAGCTGAAATTTTCAGGCCTCCTGTGCCTTGAGTGATACGGGTTTGTATCGCCTGAAAATGTCTTCAGCAAAAGCACTTGTTCATTAGTAATTCACTGTCTCGCCAGGCGCGGTGGCGCACGCCTGTAATCCCAGCGCTCAGAAGGCTGAGGCAGGAGGATTGTGAGTTCTAGGCCAGCCTGGGTTACACAGGGAGCTCAAGGCCAGCCTGAGCTACATAGTGAGACCCGTCTCAAAAAGATCGATCGATCGATCGATCGATCAATCAATCATTGTCTATAGCAAGAAAGATAGAAAAAGGAATGGACAGGGAAGAGGCAAAAGGGCGCATGCGCCGTACAGCTAAATGCAGTGGTTTTGAGCAGAGGACAGACCTTTAGGGATTCCCTTTACAATTCCCTTGCAGAGGTGGAAGAGAGTGGAGAACTGTGGTAAGAGAACAGGAACTGGGTAGAAGGGAAACGTTTCTGCTAGTAACTTTCTGTTACAGAAGGCACAGGTACGATAGAGAAAGGAATTTTTCTGATTGAGACAGTCTCCTCCTGTGTGGTGTATAAAACATCATTTGAACAAAAAAGGTCCTTTAAAAACTTCCTTGCTAGGATAAATATATTTATTTAAAGTAGATGGTAATTTGTACTGTACAATTGATTTTTTTAAAAATGTAAACTAGGGCTGGGGATATAGCTCAGTGGCGCAAGCACCTGCCTGGTAAGTGCAAGGTCCTGAGTTTGATTCTCGGTACCCTCCCCGAAAAAACCATTTACTTAAAAAAAAAAAAATGTAAACTGTAGTGCAGTGAAGTATTAACTCACAGACAGATTCCCAGTAAAACAAACTGGCTCCGTTGTGCTCCGCATAAGCTAGAGGAGGTATTAATGAACGAATGTGTTCGACTGCAGAGAGCTCCGCGTTTTTATTCCAATTCTAGTCTGACGAGGGATAGCAAGCTAGTGCTTTTATCCCTCATTCTTACAAAGACCTAAACTCCTCTGACAGACAAAGAGTAGATCCTGAGGGGGAAAAGCCGCTTTAACGAGCATAAATTTGCAGTGATTCCCCCAAGAATTCCCTCCTGCTTCTGCAGGCCCACCTGCCTTCCAGACTTCGGACTCACTGTCCCCTGGCGGTTTGACTTCGATTTCTCACACTAAGGGCAGTGACTGAAGAACTTTCGAGTAGGAGACCCGCATACTTCCTTCTACCAGTTTATTTCTAGCATGTGTTGAAACCCCTTGCCTCATGATGAATGCTAGGTGTGGACCCATCCAGTGATTAATAAGGAACGTTAGTGAGGGTGAGACAGTCTGGAATCAGCAGCCCTCCATGCAGTCCGGATTCTGTGACTAACCTTAGGTATGCCCGTGGTGGTTCCTTCAAGAAGAGAATAAAAGCACTGTTACGGCTTAGAGCCAGAATGTCCCCCAAAGCTCTGCTGCGCTCCAGGCAGGGCTTCTGGAATCGGACTGACCAGGGCTGCTGTACTCAGTAGATGTGTCTTCTGACGAGCAGTGTGTGAATGTTAGGACTCGGACCTGCTGGTTAGCCGGGAGTCCGGGGCCTTGCCGAGGAGGGGGCTCCCTCTCCTGCTGCGGCCTTCGCTTTCTGCGGCCTGCGCGCCGTGTGTGAGCAGGCTTTCTCTGCTGGACCCTTCCCGGCACCGGTTCTGCCTCGGAGCTAGCCAGAAATGGAGAGAGCCAGAAGAAACTGTAAGCTCTCCTCTTCTAAGTTATGTGTGTTGTTGGGTGTTTTGTCCCAGTGACAAGAGAGTGACTAAGACATACATACGTCAGATTGTTCTTCTCCAAGAGAGACAGCTGCGGAGGAGCTTCTCCGCAAGTAGGCCTATTGCTGTGATTTCGCACTGAGTTTGCTGCTTTACCATTGACCTGAATGTGAAACTTCTCAGAATGAAAAACGAAGAATACTTTAGCTTGATCTGAAAGGTGCGTTGCTGAACTTCTTTTCTGGTATGTTGGCTGCTATGCTGTATACCCAAGAAAAAACAGCTTGATTAGCACTATCTGTACATCAGTTGTCTTTTTTTTTTTTTACTCCAGTAGTGGAGATTGAGCCCAGGGCCTTTGCACTAAGCTACATCCCCACCCTTTAAAGAACCTTTTAGAGACAGAGTGTTACTAAATTGCAAACTTGCCGGGCTTGGCTTAAATTTCCTATTCTCTTGCCCCAGCCTCCCAGAGTTCTGGGATTATAGGAGCACACCACCACACCCAACTTGTCTCACCTTTTGTGAGACTATTTTATCTTCTCCTTCATCATATGAAACTTTTGCTCTAATTATAGTCTAGGTACGTCTCTTACATTAAATGGTTAACTTTAGCTCTTCCCCAAGTTATTTTTCTTATCTTTATTCTAGGTCTGTACTTCTCAGGCTGTTGTAGAAAAAGCAAGTGTCTTGTTTTTAATTTCCCTCACAAATATACAACAAAAATTAATCACTAAAAAAATAAAATTTAGGAAGAAAACGTAAGCCTACAAAATTCAAGGCACCGAAATTTTCTTATGTTTAATGGATGATGTCATTATTCTAAAAATTCAGACAAGTCATCGAACACTGAGCCCCAATTCTGTCCTCACCACACGGCTGGATAATTAACCTCCTGACACTGGGGCACTGACTGGGGGGCTGCAGTGTGAAGCAGTGCGTTTGGTTTATAGGTTTGTTACCCATCAGTGTAACAGGCTACTTAGGTTACTTGGATAGCATGGGGACATCAATGCCTAAAGCATAATGTTTTAAAATACGAAGTATGTATCAGCCTTATAATTTATCTTGTATAGCTGTCTTTGTGTGTGGGTTTCACTTTTCACAATTTCAGGCAACTGTAGCCAACCACATTCTGAAAATATTAAATGGAACAATTTAGAAATAAACGGTTCATGAGTTTTAAATTGCTGGCCATTCTAAACAGCATGATGGAATCTCACGCCACTCTTCTTGTGGAGAATGTGAATAATCTCACCGGGGAGTTCCCTTCTCCAGTACCATGTAGACCGTGGTAGCATCAGTATTCCAGTGCATGTATGCCAACACCCTGTTCACATGGGAGCCTAACGTTACGTCACAGTGCCCTTGTCACCCACCTCACTTCATCTCACCATGTGGACATCGTATCACCACAAACCATCCAAAGAAGGCTGAGTACAATATAACCAGGCTTTTCTGAGAGATCACATTCACATAACTTTTACTCTAATACATTGTAATAATTATTCTGTATTGCTAGTTATTGTTGTTAATCTTACTGTCCGTAATTTATAAATTAAACTTTATCAAAGGTGGCAGGAAAAATTACAATATAAATAGGGTTTGGTAGTATCAGTGTTCGTGATTTCAAGCATTCCTTAAGGGTCTTAGAACTTATCCCTCTTGGATAAGGTGGAACTACTATATATCAAAAATTTCATTTCTTTAAATACTTTCATTTAGGAATTTCCACTTCTAGCTGGGAGGAACAGGCTCCTAAGACCTTTTTTCACAGATAACAATTATAACAATTACAGACTTTAGATAAAAATAAAAAGAACCCCACAAGGAATCACGAAAGTAAACAGAAACAGGCCAACTCAAAACTGTTTGCTGCAGTATATGTCCAGAAGTTTCTTGGTTAAATTCCTTTCTCTCTGGAAGTTCCTTAAAACTCACCATACTATTAATTTCACACACATACACACAAGCTTTCAGAGAACAAATTAGATTGGCAAATTATGCTGGTTATGTAAATAAAGCACTCCGCAATCTGTGCCTATTTTTCCACAAAATTCATATTTCTCAAATGTATTACATCCCCATATACCTACAATTTTTTTTTTTTTTTTTCTCTGTACCGGGGATCAAACTCACGACCTTGCGCTTGCCAGGCAGGCGCTTATGCCACTGAGCTGTATCCCCAGCCCCCCTACAAAATTTTTGTAAGAGATCTCTCTAAGCATTCTTACTATTAAATGCTGCCTATAAAACTAAAAATAAAGTATTGCATATTTACGTACCCCTTGAAGTTGTGATGATCCTGTTAGGTGCAGTTATGTCCAACGTAATTTTTTAAATGGTTGGTGATGTAGCTCGATGGTGCTTGCCTAGCATACACAAGGCCCTAGATTCACTTCCAAGTAGCACACACACACACACACAAATCGATTGCCAGTTCCTGACAATATGGTGGACTAATGTAGGCTGTCTTCACCAACTCCATTATTGGGATTATATAGGAACT
Source organism: Chinchilla lanigera (assembly GCF_000276665.1). Lineage (NCBI taxonomy): Eukaryota > Metazoa > Chordata > Mammalia > Rodentia > Chinchillidae > Chinchilla > Chinchilla lanigera. The sequence continues at coordinate 778,784 of NW_004955412.1, forward strand.
AGAAAGAGATTGGTGAACCTGGAAAAGTTACATAAAATCTGTGAGAAATCTTTTGAGAAATAAGAGGTGACTGGAGCCTACTGAAAGGCTAAGGAATAGCAATCGATATGGAAACTAAAGGAAAATGTTTTAAATGTTTCTGGTTGTCTTAACTGCACATTACCAACACTAGATCGTTTCCAGCCACTTCTGCAAGAAAGTGTCACCCAGAATGAAGGAATGGCAGGCAACCCCAAGTGGTGCCACTGCCAGCTGGAATGAGAGAACCAGAACCAGTAGTTAGAGAAAGACTGCCCAGAGTCTGAGCATTTCCATCTCTTCAGCTAGCCCTTAAACTTAAGAGGGCTGCTTGATCACAACTGAGGGAGATAGTTCTCACAAGACAACTGTGTTAGACTGAGGCACAAGGATATTCCTTGAGGGTTGGAATTGCCTGATTGCCTGAGGGATTGCACCTAGGAATTGCTGAAGTCCGGTTTGTAGTGCCAAGATGAACACAGCTTCCAGATTTTTCCTGAACTTGCTAAGATCAACACAAGGTTGGACTTTGAGTACTTCTCTGGAATTTTTAACCAGTCAAGGTTGCTGGTATTACAAGGAGAACATACGCTTCCAAGGAAAAAGTATAAAAAATATGAGGAAAACAGCATTATAAACACACATGTATGCACACACACATACACACACACACACACACACACACACACACGGCAGGGAAAAATGACAATTTAAAATATTTCAAAGAAGTTTTTTAAAAAGGACATTATATAAACGATATAAAATAGTAGTTGAATAAGAATTCAGGAGATGGGTTAAATGACAGAACGGATCCAGTCAAAGAGTAATTAGCCTGACACTCAAGTAGAGCAACACCCTTGTAAAACACCAGAAACAGATGAAAAAAAGAAAAATTAAGAGATACGGAGGGAGGGAGGAAAAAGGGTCAACACTAATATGAGTCTCAGTAGGAGGTGGAGGAAATATTTGCATAATAAGTATGTAATATTCTCCCAGAGAAGGATGAAAGGGTACAGATGAAAAGTGTTCAGTTTCCAACAGCATGTACGTGTAAGTTCTGTGCCTTCACACATTATAAGAAAATAAAGGAATAGCAAGTACAAAGTGTAAGTGAACAACGCAAGGCAGAGACCCCTCAACAGGTTGTTGTGAAGGCCCCGACGAGGCATTTGATTTAATACCTGGGTGCAGGCAGAGGGAAGGTAAAAAGTCCATAGGGGATGAAGAGAAGTGAGCCGCTCTATAGGGCTGGAAAGAGAGCAAGGGACACTAGGTGAGAAGGTTGGAGCATCAGTGGTGGAGTTCTCTGAATGTCCAGTGCCTCAATGATTGAAATCCTTGGGCCAGATGTAAATGTGTGGATGTTCTCAGGTGCCCTGGTACTAGGGAGATTCTACGCTCTACCTTATCTCTTTTCAAGACATGCTGCGTTCGCCAAGGGCAGCAGCTCCAGTGCCGAGGCGAGATTTTTCTGAGAACAATGCTGCTGCTGACAAGCAGGTTGGGTGCTGGGAAAATCCCACTCAAGTAAACGTGATGTAAAGATAAAACCCTAGAAGTTTCGAGAAGAAAAAGCAAGCCATTTAAAAATGACAGAAGAATCAGATAGATGGATCTCAAGAGTAACACCAGTTGTGAGAATATGATGAAGTTCGTGTTGAGGGCCATCTATATCATTTTGAGGGAAAAATCATTGCACAATTAAGCTGTGACTGGGCTTGTCCAAGGGCTAGTGTCTTGCCATGTGAGCTGACTGCAGTATGCAGATGTTATGGTTTATGTCTGTGTGTCCCCTCCAAAGCCTCATGCGACCATGGGCAGGCTATTAGAGCTGAATGATTGTGGGTGTGAGAGCTACACCCACCCTGGGGTGGATAGTTTGCATATGTAAGGGAGAGGAAAAGAGTGCTTGAGGACATTCCTCCCCATTTCGCCCTGGTGTGTGCTTGTGGCTTAGCTGTGTTCTGCCGCCCTGAGCTAGCTCTCTGCCATGTGCCACTCTGCCTTGTAATCTGCCAAGCACAGACTGAAACTTCCACAAACTGTAAGCGAAATAAACCTTTCCTTCCTTAATTTTGGGCGTCAGGTATTTTGCAAGAAAAAAAAGTAACCAAGACAGCGGAAAAATAACTCCATGTGCCTCCGGTCACAGGTGAGGCCTCATCAGTCCCTTATGCTGTGACACCCCAGGGCAGGATTGCATCTGCTGAGAACTGAGTGGAGTCTTAATAAAGAAAAGGTTTCAGGAAAGGACAAACTTCCCCAGTCCTCATGAACACAAGATTCTTCTCAGCCATAAGAACATAAGACCACTGCCACCCTCTGAGTCATCCACTAATCCTCTCATCACTTTCTTCTCTGCAAATGTGGTCAATAAATACCTAGGTTCTGGCTGCCCTGTGGCCTCATGTTCCCCATGAACAGCTGACCATCTGAGATCCCCACTGCACTGCCATTTGTCCCTTGCTTTTCTCACTGTGAGCTGTAACACCTTGCAGGAAGTTGGAGGCTCACTTCAAGGATCCCCGATAGGTTCATGCACAGCAAAGGGAACCACCAGCAGAGTGAAGAGACAACCTACAGAATGGGAAAAACATTTTGCCAGCTACTCCTCAGACAAAGAACTAATATCTGGAATGTATAAAGAACTCCAAAAGTTAGACCCCTCTCCCCAAATTTAAAAACCCAATTAAAAATGGTCATTTGAAATCAATAGAGACTTCTCAGATAAAGAAATGCGAACGGCCAATGAATACATGAAAAAATGTTCAACATCACTGGCCATTGGAGAAATGCAAATTAAAACAACACTGAGATTCCGTCTCACTCCACAAATGGCTACCATCAAGAAATCAACCAATAACAAATGCTGGCAAGGGGGCTGGGGATTTAGGTCAGCGGCAAAAGCGCCTGCCTGGCAAGCGCAAGGTTGTGAGTTCAGTTCCTGGTACCAGAGAAAAACCAAAAAAAAAAAAAAAAAAAAAAACAAAAAACAAATGCTGGCAAGGCTATGGGAAGAAAAGAAGACTTCTCCATTGTTGGTGGGACTATAAACTGATACAACCACTATGAAAATCAGTATCCTAAAAAATAGAAATTCCATTTGACCCAGTATTCCCTTCTAGGTATCTTCCCCAAAGCATTAATTACAGCATATTATAGTGATGTCTACATACCCATATTTGTACTGTTCAGTTCATAATAGCTACATCTTGGATGCAGCCTACATGTCTGTCAGTAGATGAAAAGATAAAGCAAATGTATTTGTACACAATGGAGTACTACTCTGCTGTAAGGAAGGATAAGCTTGAGTCATTTGTGGAAGAATGGAAGCACCTTGAAACCACATTGTTAAGTAAATCACACACACAAGCTTAAATATCAAGTGATTTCTCTTATACAAAAACTCAATATACACATACATATTTATATATAGTACTAAGTATGAAATAAAAGTAGTAAAAAAAGAGATGGCAAAAAAGATACTGTAACCCTCCCCAGACAATATGTCTAAAAGTGTACCTTGACTTAATAAAAGTGTCTTGTGTGTTTCAGATATTCCCTTAGTCTGGTATTCAATCTGTATATATGATGCTTCACTTTATAAGGTAAATAAATGAAGCTGATACTAGTAACATAAACGGGGTGGAGGGAGGAGGGGAGAGCAGAAGTGTGCTGTGTACACGCTCCTGTTCCCTGCAGTGAATATAATCATATGTACTGCCGATGTGAAGGAATAAAAGTCAAAAGAAAGGAAAAGTGCAGAAAGGAGAGTATGGTGGGCACAGGGCACGCTCCACCGGGGTGCAGCGTATGAACGCAGTGAGTGTGGTGAAACTACAGAAGCGGGCAGTTCACTAACATCACCCTCCCATCCCTCTTCTCTGAGGTGGGTCATAAAGCTCTAGGAAGGACTTTCTAATCTTCCCCTGAAGCAATCCTAAAAACCTTTGTATGGGAGGTGTCCTCTTAATGCCTAGAGTATGCCTCGTTGTTTCCTTACATGTGGAGATAAAAGGTCACAGAAAACTGAACAGACCTTGCTAAGTTTTCCCTGTTATATGACCTTTGCATTATACTGCGTGTGTGTGTGTGTGTGTGTGTGTGTGTGTGTGTGTGTGTGTGTGTGTGTGTTTGCGACAGGGTCTTGCTCTGTAGGTCAGGCAGCAATCCTTCTGCCTCAGCCTCCTGAGTGCTGGGATTTTAGGTGTGTGCCACCATGCCCAGCTTTCACATTATACCTTTTTTGATCTATCATATTTTTCTACAGCTATCCACTCTTCATCAAATCTAGAATAAAAGTATACAAGTTGACTCATTTTTTTGTGTATGTCTTTATGTACTTGTGAAGCCTCCCATTTCACAAAAAATCCAATAAATGTTTGCTTTTCTTTTTGTTAATCTCTTTTGTTACAGCTATGAACCTAAAAAGGGTGAGGAAAAGGTGTTTTTCTTCTCATGTAAAGATGGAAGAAAATTTTTCAAAGTGTAGGATAGTTACAAAAACCAATTCCCATATAAATCTCTTCTTATATATATATAAATATATCCCATTAGTTCTGTTTCCTTGTCACTAATCACAGATGTACTAAATACTCAGCTCTACAAATTGGAGAAAGAACAATACAGCAAATCCACAGAGACAAGATGAAAATAAGTATAACAAAAATATATAAATCAACAATGTAAAGAATAATCTCAGGAATAGAGGTAAAGATTAATAAACTAAAATATATTGCAAAACATTTAAAAATAACATTCCCACAGGATTGGACATAAAAATAGAATATAGAAATGATCAATATGTGGGCCAAGAAGAAGTAATAAAAGCAGACTAAACATCATAGAAAAATATTGTGGACATCTTTACACAAAATATTTTAAAATCTCAATAAGTAAACAATCTTGAAACACAAAAGGTAAAATGGGCTACATAATAAATGTAAAATATATAAATTAAAATAGCCACTAAAGACCATTGTTAGAAACATTTTTATGGATCAATTCTAATCAATTTTCAAGGAATTAATAAAGAATAATGTTACCTAATTCATTTTCTTAGCCCCAATTTCATATATTTATAAATATATATGAACTCCAGTGAAATCTCAAGTATAATATTAATTAAAATACAGTGATGACAACAAAATGATAGGGTAGGAAATTATAGGCCCTTTTTCCCAAGCAAAGGCACTGAGTTAATGTAATTATTAATTAATAATAATAACAATAAACTAGAATACTCCTCTGAGAGCTTTTGAAGCCTTAACACCAAAGAAATAGGAAAACATGGCCTAATAAAAGGAATCCTATAAAACTCCAGAAATGAATCAGGTCCTATGCCATGAAGAACACTAGGTCACTTAGGAAGCCTTGAATGGGTATTCTAGCTAATAGTAACATCCAACCAGGTGAGGTCCTAGCTACCCTGAGCAACACCTGTCAGATGTGTAATGGATCAGCATTCAGATGAGTCCTGCCCCCAGCCACTGAGTCACTCTGAGCCTTTGAAAATCCAACTGAGTTCCCAGATGTAGAGCAGGGGAAAATATGCTTTCGAAGCCTTGTTCGGAATATATGAACATAATAAAAGATCATTTTACAACACTAAATGTTGGGGGTGATTTTGGTGTGTAACCATAGAAAACCAGAAAAGTAAATAAATATATAACACTGCACTTCAACAACACTCAGTTGGCCCATAGTCTGTAATGTGTTGTCTATTGTGATTTCAAATAGAGTAATGATGCTGTCAAGGTTGTATAACATAATACAGAAAAGATTTTTATTTAGTGAATTATTATATGGCTATGATGTAGGCAAATAAAAATTCATTCAGAAAAATCAGATGTAATTTTTAATTTTAATTAGATTTAATTTTTAATTTTAAAGGATAGCAGTTCATGGGACATGAAATTTCTATTGGTATTAAAGCTTAACATGCTTTACCTCTATTTCTTTTTTAAAATTTTAATTTTTAATTTTAATTAGATTTAATTTAACAGATTACTAGCTCTCTGAAGGATTATCAGAAATCCTTGAGGTTATATTTTACTAAATTATTAAATTTTTGTAAATAATACTCAGTGTTGTTAACTCCGATGAGATAAGTGCACTCATATTACTGAGAACACCATGAGTTATAGGGATCCTGTTAATAATATGGCAAGTCTTTGAGAAATATGTAAAGATATTCATACCAGTTTATCCAGTAATTCTACTAAGTATTTGCAAGGAGAGCAGGGAGAGGGGAGAGAGAAAAAGAGAGGAAGAGGGAAGGAGGGAGAGGGGAGGGGAAGGGGAAGAAGAGGAGGAGGAGGAAGAAGAGGAAGAGAAGAAGAAGAGAGGGAAAGGGGGAAGGAAGACGGAGGGAGGAGCAGCTGTGAACATACCAATTATAGCATTATCTTCAGAAAAAGAAAACAGCTAGACTGAAATAAGGGACTGATGCTGTGATTTCGATACAGTGTGAATGTATGGCCCAAAGGGGCAGTGCTGGAAGCTTTGTCCACCTGTAGCTGTGTTGAGGTTGTAGGAAGTGGGGCCTAGGGGCGGATGGTTAAGGCACTGAGGACGTTGTCCCCAGAAGAGACGAGGGTAGTTCTTGCACAGATGAATTGTTACAAAAAGAGTGAGCCTTGTCCCTGAGTCCCTGTTACTCCCTGTCTCACATGTGATATTTCCCTTCCACAGACTCTCCCATCGTGATACCATTGACCATGGGGAGGTATCACCATGATTATTGCATAAAACACTTTAAATGTCTTCTATAGATACAATATTATCACATTTTACCTTTATCACAGTCCTGTGAAGTAGATATAAATTATTGTCCCAATTTTGTAGTTGATCAAATACTCAGAGGTTAAACAATTTGTTATACTTTGTTTTACTGATTTACTGAAAATAACATTTTTCTCGGGAAATTAAGGAAATGCTTATCTTATAAATCTATAAGTGTAACATGCAAAAGTTCACACACAAAGGAGAGTCATGTGACTGCTCTCCATTTTACAGAGTTGGTAAAATTATAACGATACCATAGACTGTGAATTGTGAGTAAAATCAAGGTGAGAATCATGTTAGAATTATGATATAATCTAATGAAATATGAAAGTACTTTATAAGCAATAAAATGTTATGCAAATTGTAGTTATTATAGTGACCTCCTGAGTACCAGCTGGCCTCATACAGCTAGAATCCCTGAGCAGTAATCTGGGTTTAGTACTTAGCTTCAGTATGTGACTTAGACCATTCAGCCTTTCTGAGCGCCTGTTTTTTTTTTTTGTTTGTTTGTTTTTCTCCGGTACCGGGAACCGAACTCACGACCTTGCGCTTGCCAGGCAGGCGCTTTTGCCACTGAGCTAAATCCCCAGCCCCTGAGCGCCTGTTAAATGTGGTTAATTCTCCTTCATCTCCCTCCATCTTCTTACGTCACCTGTGTACCCATAAATATACAGCTCAGCATGTACACATACATGTAAAGGCATCTAGTGTAGAACCTGACAAGTTATACATGTTCTCCTAGTGGTAGTTTTCTACTAATTCACAGAAATAACAAACATATGGTCTAGGTCAGACAGCACATTAAGCATTACTGAAATTTTATGGTAATTGAAAATCTCCGTGCCTATTTTTTCTAGTGAGCTCAGAGGCATGTATACAATACCAACACACAGAAGCATTTGAAATACCTTTTTAAAAAAAATCGTGTGTAGATCTATTAATTTCATTTCTGCAGGTATTACGATTGCTATCATTGTTATTTAATGTAGCAGTTGTCACTTTTGTTTTGAGTACATTAATTTGTCTTTATCAGTTTCTAAACCACGTAGCTGTGGACATGTTACCTTCCTTCTTTTATCCATTAAAATTACTTTCACATTCATGGCGTTTTTATGACTGCTTGATATATTGCTTTAAGCACTGGAAAGTAGATAAAAAATTTCTGGCACCTTGGAAGAATGAATTTGTCGTGGAGGAGATTACATCTTGATGTATGGTTCCTGAATCCCTTGGAAAGTGTTGTATGAACTGCCAAGGCTTGCTACCTGGTCTTCATGTCTAATGTGAGATTGTCTAATGTATATCACATTTATGTGCTGTGAGCTGCTTGTGGTTTCAAGGTCACTACTGCATTTCTGCACCAATTCATGATAATTAATAAGAGTGTCCGAGACAACCACCTCTCCTTGACCTTAAGTGAAGTTTGTGTTTCAGGCTAAAAACTAGTTTTAAAAAACCCCACATCTTCACTTAGAGGTGCAATCACTTTAAAACATTTAGAATTGAAGAGGAAATTGAGTCAAAATGACTATAAAGCTTCTGTTTCCTTCTTTCTCTTGCCATAGCCAAATGATTTTACATACTTTTGCTGAAACTTTTTCCATCCTAATATTAATGCTCTTACACATCCTTCAGATCTCTGCTCAAATGTCTCTGTTGGGTCTACCTTGAATATTATATTTAAAATTTGCATATACCCTTCATTCATATTTCCTTTACCTCCCTTTAACTCTTCTTTTTCTCATAGCACCTACTGCATTCTGCTTGTTGTGTAATGAAATTATTTATTACATCTGTTATTCATTACCTGTGAGCCTCAGAGTGTAAATTCTACAAAGACAACTGTGTCAGTTTTGCTCACAAACAACTAAAAAGGGGCTTGATGTCCCAAACAATTAGAAAAGGGCTTGCCACAAAGTCAACACTCAATAAATATGTATTTGGTCGGATAAAAGCACATCATAAATGTTTTAAAAATTCTTGATCTGATTAGATAATGCTTACAACAACACCACCTAATCACAGGGAAAATGATATTCAGACAGACCGTGTTTTGGGTGAGTGATCACTTCTTGGAAGAGTATGTTCTCTTGCTAGAGTATGTTCCTATATTATTTCCGCTAAGTTTAGTTCTGAAATACATGTTCTTTTTGGTTCTTTTTCTGTAATATTTTGTTGATTTTATTTTCACCTTTTTCACAATGATTTTAATGTCCAAATATTTCTATATATATATTTATATGGTAGTACAGTGATGAACTACTAACCACATTCTTTTTATTACCTAGAGATTGTTAGTTTTCTGTGTTTGAATTTCAAAGCATGGATTCTAGAATTATGATGTTATGAAGTTAAATGTTATTTGTATACTCTAAAGACTTTGAAGCAAATTAAATACTGAGTTTTCTCTTTTTTGTTGTTTTTTTGTTTGTTTGTTTTTCCGGTACTGGGAATCGAACTCATGACCTTGCACTTGCCAGGCAGGCACTGTGTCACTGAGGTAAATCCCCAGCCCCAAATACTGAGTTTTCTAAAATTTAAGAAGTGAAGTAAGAGAAATAAAAAAATAGTGATAGTACTTATCAGTATTTTACTTGCAGAAAAGAAATATTAGGAAAAATGCTCCCAACCCCCATTTCAGGGCTGTAGTTTTGAAATATGTAGAATTCACATATATGTTCCTTGTTAGCGTAGTTTACATAAAGGAAACTGCGTAGGGAAACAAAAAGAAAAAATAGAGATGGAAGGATGTTGTTTAAGAAGTATTGCTTTCAGGAATTACATGAAGCCAGGTTTGCATACATGTTTAGAATATAAAGTTTCTAATGAGTGCACCCCAGTAGCTCAGCACCCACTGTGAGAGCTGATCCTGTTAAAAAGTTTGGGGCTGGTCTGGCCTGACACAGAGAAGCAGCAGCCAGCATGTGCTGCCTGGTCACAACCACCCACCAACTCCAAGCTGGCTCTACATTTTGCTCTCCCTGAGCAGAAGCGAGGACTAACTGAAATAATGGCCAGTGGATGAGGCAAACACTCAGAGAAGGTAAACACAGAGGGCCTGAAGACCTAGGGAGAACGTACAGGCTTGGCCAGCAGATTCAGAGATTCCAGTGTTATTCTCCTGCAGCAAGACACGGGTTCAGGAACAAGAGTCCATAAAAAGTCATCAAACAGAAACTGAGGACATTAAAAATTCTGTTACAAGGATGGGCAGCCGAAGTGACCAAGGGAAGGACAGAATGTCAGGAGTAGAGGACAGGTCTATGGCCAGTGACCAGTTAATGAGAGATACCTTACAAACAGCAGTAGAACATGAAAAACAGATCTACTGGTTACTAGTTGACACTAAAATTAAGATTAACTAGAATTACTAAGATTAACTAGAATTAGTAAAAAATCAGAATACAGTACAAATGGCATAAGAATACTTTACCGAAATAATACCAGAAAATGTTTCAAAGATGGGAAAGGAATTTAACATAGTAAGTGAGGTATATAGAACTCCAAATAGTCATGATCAGAAAATAACCTTTCCACAACACATCATAGTTAAAATCCCAGAAGTCCAACACAAGAACATTCATAATGGTGTTGTAGAAAAGCAATGAATCATTTATAAAGGCAAAGCCCTTACCATTACACCGCACCTCTCAACACAAACTTTAAAAGCCTGGAGACTCTAGTGTGAAGTATTTCAGGTCCTGAAAGAAAGTAATTTCCAACCCATACTAATATGTCCTTTAAAACTACCTTTGAAAATTAATGAAGAAAGAAGGTATTCCCATGATAAAGGGCACCTAAAAAATTCACGAACACCAAACCAGCACATCTCCTGATACTTGGTATGCAGACATTGACTTGGCAAATTCCTTCTTCTCCATACCTATCCATCAGGACCATCAGAAAGAATTTGCTTTTAGCTTGCCTTCCCCACATTACCTGAGGGGTATATTAACTTGCCAGCCCTGTGTCAAAGCTCAGTTCTTACGGATCTTGATCACCTTTCCTTCCCATACGATATCACACTGGTCCATTACATTGATGATTTTATGCTGTTAAGGCCTAGTGAGCAGTAATTGCAGCTTCTCTGGATTTCTCAGTACAGCATTTGAGAGCCAGGGGATGGGAGATAAATGCAGCAAAAATCCAAGGTCCTTCCACCTCAGTGAAGTTTCTAGGAGTCCAGTGGGGTGGAGCATGTAGGGCTATTCCTTCAAAGGCAAAAGATGAATTGTTGCATCTGGCTCCCTGTTATGGTTGACACATTGTGTCAACTTGGGGAGTTGGGGCAGTGGCATGGCTATTGTTGGGGGCTTTTAGCCAGATTTATATTGAGAATCAAGAACAAAGAGCCCAGGCCGGCCGAGCAGGCTCCCCCAGCCCCCCGCGCCTTGCGCCCAGGCAGCCAGTTCTCCGGGAGCTGCAGCGCTCCTGGGTCCGAGTGTGGGCCGGACTCATACCACCGCGATTCCCAGCCGAAAAGCGC
>NW_004955412.1:797211-798709 GCF_000276665.1 Chinchilla lanigera
ATGTTAGCCCTGCTGGATTTTGGACTTACTTGGGTCCCAGTGCTCTGTGTCCCCCTGTTTGTACCTTTTGGAACACTACTGCTTATTTTGTGCCACTGAATGTTTGAAGTGTTTAACTTTTCATTTGTATGGGGGCTTACAACTAAGGAGTTTGCCTTACATTTTGGAGGAGACTTGGGACTTGGACTTTTCAGCAATGCTGAAACTGTTATGACATTGGCAACTCTTGCAGATGGACTAAATGCTTTTACATAAAGGGATGTGCATGAGTGTTTAGTGAAATATTATGGTTCTAATGTAATACAATGGCTTTGTATCTGGAAACTGGTTTAAAGAAGTGTGTCTGGTTGCCAAGTTGAAGAGGGGTGGAGTGTTATGGTTGATACATTGTGTCAACTTGGGGAGTCTAGAGGTTTGGCTAAGTGACTCAGCAGGAAGCCAGGGTGCTTACTTTGTATACATCCTGAGCCTGTGGGAGAGGAGGGCATGGAGATTACATGAGAGCTACACGCCCCTTAGGTGGGGGTAGCCTGTTTACAAAGTAAGGGAGGGAAAGTAGCTGCTTGCCGCCATTCCTCCCTTTTTCTCTGGCTGCTTTGCTGTTCGGCTGCCATTTCCCCCTTTGCTCTTGTTGCTTTGCTATCTTCTGCCTCGGAGCCAACAAACTACGGATTTAAACCTCCACAAACTAAGCTAAATAAACCTTTCCATCCTTAATTTTGGGCATTGGGTATTTTGTCTCAGCAATGAGAGAAAAGTAACCAAGACAGGGTGCTGTAAGTGGAACTGTGGGGTTTAATGTTTGCTGGTTTTTCTCTTCCTTTGTTCACATTCTTTGCTATGTCTTGTTTGTACCTTTTGGCAGGGAAAGATCTATCTTGTGCCATTAAATGTTGGAGCTGCTTACCGTTCCTTTCATTTGTGTAAGTGCAGTCAGCTGCGAGTTTACCTGACATCTCAGAGGAGACTTTGCACTTGGACTTTCCAGCAATGCTAAAAGTATTAGGACTTTGACAACGCATGGAGATGGACCACCAGTGCAGCCCGTGCCTGGCTCCTGTGCATGCCCTGAACTGGCTGGAGACACGCAATCAGATGGGCCACAAACTCTTGACCCTGCAGTTCATGTCTGGGTTTTGCCCTTGCCCAGGACTAAATGCCTTTTGCATGAAGCTATATGCCTGAGTGTTTGTGAGTTCAGGAGCAGAATGGTATGGCTTGTGTCTAGAGGTCCTTCCACAGCCTCATGTGGTATTAGGTGGGGCTCTTTTCAGAGGTGGTTGAATATAGAGTGTGATGCTGGAACTGATTCCTGGTGTACTGCTAGGCTCAAAGGCACTAGGATTAAGCGTGTGAGTGCTGTCTGCCCTAAGTATTTGGATAAGATAAAAGGAGCAGAAAGATGTTTTCTTTGGTTCTGGTTTGTTTTCTGTGGTTTGTTTGTTTGTTTTTAGTTTTTTGAAGCAGAGTCTTATATAGTTCTGGCTGGTGCTGAACA
>NW_004955412.1:799051-799758 GCF_000276665.1 Chinchilla lanigera
TTTGGGCACTTAACTAAAGCAAAGCAACACAAAACATAAATGATTGGCTAACCCAGCCGCCATTAGACCCAAACCAAGTGGATGTGAAACTATGTCAAACCATGATTTCACAGCATGTCTAGGAAGACTGAAGCAAAGTACAGAGATAAATTAATGGATTTCTGCATCGTGGTTAATTGTTTGGAGTCTCCTACAAGTAATTTCAGCTGGGCTACTACACTGAAGCTCCTCTGTAGTGTGTTCTGCTGCACCTAGGGAAGGAAGCTTGTGCATACAAATAGTATCCTACAAATTTTATTTCACAGAACTATTATTTCCTTACTGCAGTGAACACCCCTGAATCCCTATGTGTTGGTTTTCATGTAGTCGGGCTCTCCTAGCTAATATTTAATTCAACACTTTTGCATCATTGCATCCTAGCTAATACTTAATTCAACACTTTTGCATCAGCATTGAGAAATGTTTTCCCTTGCTGTTGCCTCCTTTCTCTTGGGGGCACCTTGGAAGAGGTATCCAGAGCCCCCAGTGCCTCGGAGGATGACCGCGAGCACGTGTGCCAGTTGCTGGGTGGGCCACCCACTTCTTCCTGTGGGCCAGGTGTGGCTGCACAAAGCTGAGGATGTGTGGCCCCAACTCAGCATCATCTCCATGGCCCACAGAGGGGACCCTGGGCTCTGGCTGTGAAGGCCCTCTGACCAAGTGGCCAG
>NW_004955412.1:800173-802079 GCF_000276665.1 Chinchilla lanigera
GGCTTCCTCAGTACCAGCATTTTTAGGTTAAATAGTTGAATCTACAATAACAAATACAGTCTAATATCTCAACCCTAAAGTTTGCAGTGTGATTTGACTGGCATCTGGGCTTACTTTGAGGGGGTGGAATAAAAGTGGGCCACTCAAATTTTCGGTTTCTTACACTTCTTACATGATCAAATGAAAAGTAAGTACTCAGAATACATCGATGTGCAGGCAAAATAGAAACCACTCTGTGTGTCCCTGGTTTCTCACAGATGGCATTTTCTAATTAAGCACATGCCACCCAATCTTCCATCAGTGGTGCTGTTGGATAAAGCAGCAAAACTGAAGGGAAGAAAGAATTGTTATACACCAGATTGTTTTGCATGGATTCATTTCAGGTAATTCATAGGAGGTTCTTCACTTTTAATATTTGAACACATCCAATGAATATGAAGATAAAAAATGAATAAAAAAGACACAAAATGATGGGAATATCTGACCTATTAATGGAATCCAATATAAAAGTGACATAGCATTCTAAACCCTAAGGTAAAAGCTAGATAAGAACACGGTACAGAAGCCTTGAGACTGATCTCAGTATAGACCAAAAGAAAAAATGTCTTTTGGGAAGGATTTTATCATTCATCAAAGAGACGATCAGTTTGTATCCAAACATGTCTTCTGGGTAGGATTTTATCATTCATCAAAGAGACGATGAGCTTGAATCCAAAAATACGTACAGATCAAACTTTAAACAATACCAACTTACAAAGTGTGTGAAAGTGTCTTCAGAAGACAATTCACAAAACTGGAACTCTGAAGAGCCAATCAATAGGAAGAGCAACATGACTGACAGAAAGCACATACAATGAGATGCTGTCCTCCATCACTTCGATTAGGAAAACTGAAAAGGCCTGGCAACAAAGAAACACGGAAAGCAGAATATTCCAACAGCACCAGTGAGAGAGATCAGAAACCCATCTTGCTATCACTAGAAAAGTTCAACATCAATGCGGCCCAACCATTATATTTCTACGAGCAAAGAAGTATGATGACATATTCTGTGAGGTAAGAAAAATGTGGAAATCAACTATTTGTCCAATAGCAGAGGAATGGATATAATGAAAAATTGTGCAGATCTTGTATACTCTGTCAGAGTCACAAGGAAAATATGCACAGTTCTTGATCATTTATAGTTGGGTAAATACCCAAGAACAGAGTGATTAGGGAAAGATGTCTGCTTTACTTTATAAGACACTGAGGTGACATTTTCCTAGGGGTGTTATGATTTTTGCATTCCCACCAGCAGCCTATATGAGAATCAAAGGCTCAGAACACGGTACTGTTCCACTCAGCCAGAATGTGGTTGCAGTCACACAGGCTGTGCAGTAAGGGGTGATCTGTAAGGTCAAGAAGAGGATACTTGCCTCTATTCTTGTAACTTCTGGAATCCAAGGGGTTATGTTTTCACCAAGGGTTACATCAATAATTCCCTGAGGTGGGACCTGAGACTACCGCCTGGACATTTTTCTCTCCTCACACTCTGAATAAGCACACAAGGAAGAATTCTGATGTCGGCAATGTAACCAATCCTCACTTTCTCAAGCAAAGGATGCTGTGCCACGCCATGGAGACGTAGAGTAGTGTTGCAGGGTGGGATGCCAAGGAGCAGACCCGAAGAGATCAGCATTCAGGGTATTTGCCATCGACATCTAGGGAAAGGGAGAGAAGGAATCAGATTTGAGCAGAGGGGAAGGTTGAACTGGGTTCAGAGTCAAACACAGTCTCGGCCAATGCTGTGGGGAGTTCTGAACCCGAAATGACCGTTCAGGGTGTTCCTCAGATGAGCAGAGATAGCCCCAGTTTTATGTCCAACAGTCAGTAGGTATGGGCCAAATGGGAAGAGGCCCTGAGTGACGCA
>NW_004955412.1:802404-803891 GCF_000276665.1 Chinchilla lanigera
TTCTCTTTGCTTGGAAGACTATTGAAATAGGAACATGACATCATGTCTACCACGTTTTACATTTTCAATGCCTTGTTCTTCTGAAGTGAAAGCGTCTCAAGTGCTTCACCTGAGATTCCGGCCCACAGGGTACACTCTGGTTCTCTGCTTCCTCTCTACCTCCCAAACACACATAAGTTCCTTTCAATTGCTGAAAAACAGAAACACCAAGTCCATGCTGGATTTTTGCAATTGGTTTTCTTTACATTTATTTTAAAAGTAAAGGAAGGAAAACATAATAATAAATAGACATCCATTTACAAAATAGCATAAAAACAATACAAGCAATACTGAATGACAGACAAAATGGCAAGAAATTAACAACGGTTGTTGTATTACATCTTGATATCTTGAAGTGGTTTCTCAGGAAAACAAATGGAGACATGCAAGATGGATCAAATTATTAATCATTAACTGATCCTTTCAGTAAAGCGATAGAAATCAGTAGTACAGCTATGTTAGCTATGCTGCATATACATATATACCTAATTTCCCCTTCTTTGCCAAGTGTTTGTCCCTGTGAGTGGGCAGGCTAGTGTAGACATTCTGTACTTGTCATGTGTGGTGCATTTACTCTTGGTCCACTTGGAACCCCCAGCTGCACGAAGTCTGTGTGATTTATGGTATGGAAGGTCCATGTGAGGATTGTTGCCAACAGTGTAAAAGGAAAACTAGAGAGGAAGCTGGCCTGCTGTTGCTGAATGGTTTATTAATTTATTTATGGTTTATGTATTTATTCAGCAGTGTTATTTTCACACTGCTTTTCCTGATGCAAACTCAGCTTCTCTCATCATTACAGGAGCTTGAGTCTTTGCTGTTGCTGTGGATGCCTGTGGTTCTCCTCTTGGGGAAGCTCTGCTCTGGCTGCCTGCCTGAGGGGCACAAGAGAGATTCTCGAGAGTGAGGTCCCAAGGTTAAAGAAAGCACATGTGTACGACATCAGCAACAGCAGCAGGAAACATGGAACAGAGCAGAGCAGAGGAGCACAAACGTGCAAGAGCAAGAGCCACCTGTGTCTTTATTGAAAAAGTTTTATACAGCTTGTTATCTCATATTTACATTCTTACAGAGTCTTTAACCAGTGCATGTATGTTTACCTGTGCTAAGTCATGGCTACAGAACTCTATCCCACCGTGCGCCTGCGCTAGACAAGCCGGATCATGTTCTCAGATGTCTTTCGACGCCCCTGAGCTTTGAAGTAGTCTGAGTGCTTCCCCACATCCCACCCCCTTAAACGCTGGGGGTATATAAATGTAACAATCTATATGTAACGGGGCACAAATACCTCCTTCCGTTGTACTTAACAAATCAAGAATCACGTGGTTTTGCCAAAGCACTTTTCTCATTTGAACAGTTTCATCCATGAGCAACATCAAATCTTTGCACATAACATTAAAAGTCTGGGCCATATGTCGAGCAGGGCTTCATTTTGCAGGGCTAGGTCTATG
>NW_004955412.1:804775-810950 GCF_000276665.1 Chinchilla lanigera
AGTTCAGCTGCCAATAAGCTAGCCAAAAGAAAGCCCTCTGTTGGAGGTCCATCACCCAACGCGTGAGAGTGGGTCCTGTGCCACTCCACTCTTGGGATGGGCTGTTCACATCCATCCCCAGACCTCTGTCCATCTCCTGATTCCTCACAGGCGGGCAGAGCAGCATGCGACACTGTTGTTTGTCAATCAGGGAATACTGGCTGTTGCTCCCTTCCAGAAATGTGACCAAAACCCACAGGGGCTTCTGCTTCCCCTGTTTCTGCCATAGAACCCAGCCAAATCCATCCTCATCAACACTGATGACTCAGATAAACGGCAGGTTAGGGTCAAGGGCTCGTGGGGCTTGCACCTGTGTGATAGCCCTCTTGGAGTCTCGAGAAACAGCTTCTGCTGCATCTGTGCAGCCCATGCTGTGCCCCTTTGGCTCAGCTGGTAGAAAGGACACAGCAGGGAACCTAGGTGAAGCCCATCTGCCAAAATCTAGCATGTACACTTGTAACTGGCATACTGTCATGGGTCTGGCCTTACCTGACCATACAACAGCCAAGAATTTCACAGACAAGCCAGGTCCCTGGACCTTTGCTTTTTTCTCGGCTCACCCCCATGTCAGCAAACCTTCTTTCAGGCTGGGCAGGGCAGCTTGAAATCAGCAAAACAATCAGGTGAACAAACTAGCATCAATAGGAAACAGTGGCACACAGTGTGGCTTGGCCAAGAGGGACAGTCTTGGGCCATCAGAGCATGACACAAACTTGGGCTGTTCAAAGAGCCTTGTGGAAACATCAGAAAGTTCCACTGCCTGCCCTTCTGGGTGAAGGCGGATTGGTCCTGACCACCAGCAACTTGGTGAGAAGTTACAGTCATTCGCCACGACCGGTCTTTATTCTGCAGGGGCCATACTGAAGGCCTCTTCCTAGGCAGTATCACCTGCACTTTTTCCAGCTTCAAGACAGTCTGTCCCATTGCCTCACGACCTTCAGGCAGCTGACACTGTTTTGCATACACAAGGCATGAGGCCTGTGGGAGAGTCAGTGTTGCATGGTGTGCACCGTCAGGTTACAGATTTTATCAAGCAAATTCACAACAGGCATTTTTCCTGCATGGTGTCGAGCCCAGCAGCAGTGAGTGTGTCCACCCTCAGTATGTGTTCAACCACCAGGGATACATAAACATCATGCAGGCATGGGGCCAGGCACAGGATACCCAAAGTCACCTGGGCCTTGCAGACCATGATGCAGGGAGCTCGATAGCATTCTGTGTGCACATTAGGTCCTGTAAATTGGTCTGAGTGGCTGTATATGCTCGTTGACTTGGCTCTGATGTCCATCGACACTACTGCATGCTGCACATTTGTGGGGGACCTTTACCTCCTCCATTTCACAGGTGGCCTCCACTCTCCTGGAAACCCGAAGACCTGGGTATCTCCGTTTGCCTCCAAGGGAAAAGGAGTGCAAGGAGTAAAAGGAGGCCACTGGCACTCTTTTCTGCTGCATGGGAAGTCCTTTGGCCTTTCGGCCCTGGCCCATCAGCCTGTGTTGCTATTGAATGAATACCTGGCTCTATGGAGTCAGCAACACATGAAAAGGCTGCCTGTCGAACTTGTCCGCAGTTAGGCCAGCAGCCAGCAGGTCCATACAGATGTGGCAATGACCAACCTTGAGTGGTCCCAGAGACTGTCTTTGGGGGGACAGACCTGCTCACCGGGGGTCCCCCTTCTTTCTCTCCTTTGCCAGTACTGCTTTCACAGATGTCTCCCCACTTTGGTGTTTTACTTTCCCATGTCCTAGCCTGGCCAGAGCACCCACAGCATCATGGACTGGGTGATAGGTAGAGAGAGCTAGAAGGACTGCCTCTGACCTAAACATGCCAGCAGGGCTACTTGTCAGGGTTATGTTCTTCATGCGTGCCATCAGCAGTTCCTCATGTGGGTTATGGTACTGCAGTGGAAACGTCACCTGCCACATGCCCATTTCATGTAGCACAGTTTTTAAGTCTTAAGTCACTTACTGACTTGCTCTAGTCACTAAGGTTTTAAGTCACTTACTGACTTGCTCCAGCAGGTCACTTGGATTCTCCCAAGGTCTACAAGCCTCTTCCATCAACCAATTTATCACAGTCTGATTAATTACCTCTGGCTTGGCCTCTGCAAACTGCAGATCCCATCTCATCTAGGGGGTTCTGGCATTGTGAGCTCTTTGGGACACTCTGTGAGCTTCACTATGTATTATCAGCTTCATGGTCCCACAACCAGAACAGCCACATGGACACTTTCACCCGCCTTCTGCTTTACTTGTTTGAGAGCTCCCACAGGCCCATGGTTGTACAGGTCGTGTACATTGTGTGCCAGGTAGGTGTAGGCAACCCACCCAGTTCTCCACCCTGTGCTAGGGGTTCCTCCTCCTGCACTTCTTGAAGAATAGCGGGCCTAGTGCGCCAAACCACAGGATTTTCCCAGGGCTTTTCTCCCACACCAGGACTTCTGCTTTTGGAGATGTTTCCCCCAGAAATATCTGTCACACCCCAAAACAAGAGCTGCACAGCAGCCAACATTTGCTCCAGGTCCTCTTCTACCTGCCTCAGCTGGTCTTCTTGCCAGACAAGGCCTTCCACCTCTTGATTTACACTGCGGAAAGGGGTGCACAACAGCCGAGCCATCTGCCTTGCGATTTCATGGTGTGGGATAAGAATTTACCTATCCCTTCCAAGTCTTATTACACCTCCTCAGGCTTCAAACAGACTGTTTGCCAGTAATCCTGGACTTTACAAGCTGCAAACAAGGTGGTTACAGGTAGCCATGACCAGGGCCCCCTTTCTGGAATCAGCACCTGAAGGCAAGAGGGAGCCCAGAAAATGGCTAATAAGTGGGGAACACTTACTAGCCGTTCCCTGGACTCTCTCTTGCTTTCAGGTGCTAATTCCACAACATCCATCGACCATTCACATCAATATCCTGCCAACTACACCAGATGTCAGCCCACTCTGGGGGCCCAGTGGAGATTTTCAAGAGTTAGGTCACGAGGATAAGGAATGCGCAGGTGCAAGACATCAGCAACAGCAGCAGGCAGCATGGAAGAGGGCAGAGCATAAGAGTGTAAGAGCACAAGAGCAAGAGCCACCTACATCTTTATTGCAGAATTCTTATACAGGTGAGTATCTCATATTTACATTCTTGCAGAGTGTCTTAACCAAATCATGCGTGTTTATCTGTGCTAAGTCATGGTCACATAACTGTATCCCACTGGGTGTCTGCACTAGACAAGCGGGGTCATGTTCTCAGGTGTCCTCACATATCTCTGAGCTTCAAAGCAGTCTGCGTGGTTCCCCACATGACCCTTACCTTGGATTTCAGTACCCAGCTCCAGTACCTGGAACCTGCTAGCAAATATATGTCATCCTACAGGCACAGACTTTCTAGCTTCAAGCATTAAACTTCGGACCTTCCCAGTGCAGATCGTGATACAGACTTGTATGGGACATTGTCATGGGCTCTAGGCCTCCAATTGGACTCCTGAAGGACATTCTCATGTTGTCTAGGTCTTTCTCTGGACACATGAAAGACATTGCCGTGGCATCCAGGACCGCATCAGGACACTTTGAGTCTCTAGGACATGGACAGATCTCTTACACTGCTTCACGTTGGACCTTTTAGGTGAATACTGTACGATCCTCCTGTAAATCATATGTCCTAATTCAATTTCTTCCCTTGCAAAGCCTGCCTATGACAGCATGTCTATTTCAGACTCAAAGACAGTCTCGGTTCATACTTCAGGGAAGTGTGTCGAAAGGGGCCCAAAAACTCTCCAACTGTGTAACACCTTTCCTGAACTGGGGTCCTAAAACTGCATTCTAAGGAGTAGGGAGTGTGCAGGAGAAGAGAAAGGCAATGATATTTCTTGCCTCCAGAACTCTTCCATACATATGTGGAAAAGTCTCTTGTCTACTGAGGACGTTCTGCAACGAAGACCTCAGCATGAATAAGCAAGGTGACCCTCTGGTTGTACACTCCCTGAATTTTGCACATATGACCGAAACATACCTGCCTGCAGATCCACCTGGCAAGCACTGCACTCGGTGCCATGTGGATACATTCAGGATATCAGTGGCCTGAGAGCAGACCTAGGAAGAAGGCACCCAGCTGGAAACAGGCCCCACTGCCCTGCTACATTTAGCCCTAAGGAAGCAGGAGGGCCCCCTGGAATGCACTCCGTTCCCTGAAATAGCCTCTTGTATGATTTTGTGCGGAGCTCGGGAAGATCCTCTGCACCATACATTGTCTCCTCCTCACCATATGCCACAGCTTCCCACACAGCCTAGTGATGCCCAGAGAGCAAGGGCAGGAATGCGCCACGAAGCACACCTATAGCCAAACTCTGCAGATGCGGGGGACATACAGGTGCTGTTTCACAGCCTTAGGCACTCATGATAAAGGAACATGGGAAGAAACCAGGCGCCTAAAACACAAAGCTGGGATAAAACAGAAGGGATTTGTGAATTCCTGGGAACATTTATGGATTTCAGGGTGCACAGAGCTGATAAGGTGGCGAACAACTGTTGCTTCCAATACTTTTTCAAAGTTCCCGTGAAATTCCACACTCACTCTACTCCTCTAAGTTTTAGTTCAGTTTTAATTTTATTATAATATTCAAAATTAAGAAACAATTCCCATTCAAATTACCAGAGCAGTTATCTAACTGTAAATATACTGAAGGAAGATGCAAAGGAATACAAATGACCTGCAAAGAGGAATATGAAACCTCAACTAAAAGCTGATTTAAAAGGTCTTAAGCAAGAACCTACAAAGATATTTGTACAATAGTGGTTCTACAGCATTGTACCCAACAGCCACAGCTATTCACAAGAGCCAAAAGTGGGCGGAGGTCAGTATCCACCAGGAAGTGAGAGGATCAAGAAAATGCGGCATTTACCTAGAAAGCAGAAGGATTTCTCCTTCAAAGGCCAGGAAATCCTGACACAATGAACTTTGGCACATTATACTAAGTAAAACCAATCAGACACAAAACCCCAAAGGTATCACTGAACCTGTGGAGGAGGTGAACAAGAGTGAAATGAAAAAACTGCTAAAACTCAATAGTGGACACCAGCAGCCAGGACACAAAAACTAGGGAGTCACGGTTTAATTCACAAAGCTGTGTTTTGGCATAATTAAAAACTTTTGAAGGTGGATGCTGACAGTAATATACTCCCATATCATTAAAGCCAGTAAAGTATGCAGTTAAAACAATAAGTTTTATTTTACAGATAGTTACCCCAATAAATACACTTGAGAGTTAATGAAATAGGTGGCACGGTATCATGACAGCTATCTTTCCCTTGTGAAATTTTACATTTTGTATTAGAAATAATACTTGTATAATAGATTTGGTCTTGATTGGTTTGTCTGAAGTTAAGACTCCTCATTCACGGTTGCCTTTTCATGGTAATGTTCTGCCAACTGAATTCTTAAACATTCTGAAACTCTTTGCTTTGGATACATCTCTTTTGACACAAGTCTGACTTTAATCTTTTCTAAGGATTTTACCTCGTTGCTTCACAGATATATGTAGAATAACATTTTGTGTTTCTCCTTGGAAATACTAGGGGTTGAGCCCAGGCTCTGCTAGTCAGCCGCATCTCCAGCCAGCAATGAGAAGTTTACTACACCTCAGTAAAGAGATAAAACGCACCCAAGGGAGAAGGGACAGCCAGATTCAAGGAGTCAAAACTCAAGTTCCGACATGAGCAGTGGGTACTGCGGCCTGACAGGTGGAGCGAGGGAGGCCTGAAGGACTGCGAGCCCGGCAGAGGCTCACAGGGCATGGAAAGGTTCAGTGTGTGTGTGTGTGTGTGTGTTTGTGTGTGTGAGTATGTGTGAGTGTTTGTGAGTGTGTATGCATAGTCTCGCTTTCTCTATAACACAGCAGGAATTAAATCATGGGGCCATACTGTAATGGCCTAATCTAAGCTGACCACCTCCCTGAGGATCCAGCACTATGTAAAATATTTAGATTCAGTATGGACACTCTTAATAACCTTATCATAATTCTTTTTATGATTAGATTTTTTTTTTTTTTTTTTTTTTTGTCTTTTTGAGACAGGGTCTCGCTATGCAGTTCAGGCTGTCCTTGCGCTCACTTTGTAAATCAGGCTGGTCTCGAACTTGCGACGATCCTCCTGC
>NW_004955412.1:813111-829075 GCF_000276665.1 Chinchilla lanigera
CTTGTTTGTTTGGTTGGGTTTTTCTGGGGTTTTTTTTCGGGTACCGGGAATCAAAGTCAAGACCTTGCGCTGGCCAGGCAGGCGCTGTGCCGCTGAGTTAAATCCCCAGCCACTTTTCGCTATTTTTCTGTCCGTCGTTCAAATGCTTTCTCTTGGAGGTAGGAATTCAGATGTGACCCTTGTTGGCAAGAAATTCTATTTCCCGCGAAGGTTATTCACCACCAGTACTCTGCTGTGTTTCACAGTAAATCTAAAAATCAATGCAAATGAAAGAGAAAGAAATGTATTCAGTATTAACTCAGGAATTGGAGAAGTTAACATCAGATCAAAATGAAGTTCTAAAATGTAGCATATGCAACCCAAAGCGTAACAGCTTACACCCATTGGAAAGATAAAGAATTCGTCTTTTGAAACGATTAGCAGTGAGAAGCCCGCTGTGGGATAGGACCGAGGGGACGGCCAGGAAGCATGGAGGCCACTGCGCGGACAGGTCAGAGCTCGGAGCACAGGGAGACAGCAGGCCTCAGGAGCGACAGAACACTTCATTACATAAAGAGATGAGAACTGAAGCCATAATGATGCCTTCATAAATATAAAGGAATTGAAATGACCCCCCGCATGCTATCTTGTCATAGCAGAATTGTATCAGTGGGGGCATACTAGAGAAACAGATATAACACAAGATACGCAAATGTATAAGAAATGACAAAATTGGCTTACAACAGTCAGCAACAGAGTTGGACGAGGAAGTGTTCAGAGGGCGACTGCACACTGCAGCCGCAAAGATTCAGTCCAGGGCGTGGAGTTCACTGCAGCGATCCGTGCACGTCCGTATCAGGGGCTCAACGGGTCTGCGACAGAAGGCTGATGAGTCTACTCCACAAGGCGGAAGCATCCAAGGCGGAAAGCAAACAGTCTGCACTACAAGCCAGGAGACGACGTCCAAGCTGAAGGTGAAGACTGGAGCTCCTCCAAAAGGAATGGAACTTCCTCTGTCCTTCCTCCTTTCCCTTTTGTGTCATCTAGGTGATGATCCACCCTAGGGTGGCTCTTCTACACCCTAGGGTGTACAATTGCTGAGGAGTTGCTGAGCCGAGTTGAGTTCAACTTCTAAACTTCTCACACTGACACAATCAATCAACCACTGCAAGAATGAATGTAAAATCAAGAACAACGGAAGTGGCAGGAAGTATGGGAAAATACGGAATTTGCATAGTACCATCTTGGATGATCAGTGGGTCAGAAGGATATTCGGGAAGAAATGTAAAGTTCTTAGAATCAAATCACAATGGCAGCACAACCTACCCAGACCTGTAGGAAACATTGAGAGCAGTTGTCAGATGCACATTGATAGCTGTGAATGCACGTATTCAAAGGATGGAAGGAAACCAAACAACGGAATAGTGCAGGCTGCGGTTCTAGAAAAAGAAGAAGGGTCCAAATGTGAACCGAGTAGAAGCAAAGACATTGAAATGTGACTGCGGAAATTAATGAAATTGCTGGCCTGGCGTAGTGACACATGCTTCTAATCCCAGCACTCAGGAGGCTGAGGCCAGAGGATTGCTGCAAGTTTCAGGCCAGCCTGGGCTGCACAATAACTTCAAGCCAGCCTGAACTACACAGGAAGAACCTGTCCCGCACAATCTACATCCCCCCTTAAAAAATATTGGTAGACTTCCTGTGTGCCAGCAATGCACTTCCAGAGAAAGAAATCCAGAAAACGTCTCATTCCAGTAGCTTCAGTAAACAAAGAAAGAAACAAGCCAATAAACCAAAACAAAACAACCTAGGCATTAACATGCTCAAGGGAGGGAAAGACTCCATGCCTCAGTTACTTTTCTCCTTGCTGACCCCAAATACCTGACACCCAAAGTAAAGCAGGAAGTTACTCAGCTCCCAGTTTGAGAGTTTTTGGTCCACAGTCATCTGACTCCAAGCTGTGATATGGCAGACACATTGGAGAGGAGAACCTGTCCGTGGCAAAGGAGGGCAGGCAGAAGGCAGCAAGCAGAGGAGCAGCAAGCAGCAAGTGCCTCCTGGAGCCCTTTCTGTCCCTTCCACGTGTACCCAGGCTATTCACCCTTAGGGTGGATAGCACTCATCCCGAGGACGGGTCTTCCCATTGTCCACTCCCACACCTGTGCCCTACCAGGCAGTGGACTAACTGAGTGAATACACACCCTTAATCCCAGCAACACACTCTTAATCCTGGTATCACACACTCTGGATCCAGCCACCTCTGTCGACAGGAGGCCTTGGCGGAAATCTTGATAGAAGCCATAACACCTGTATAACAAAACTGGTAATACTCTGAAAAAGAGGTTGAGGAAACATTACAAATGGAAAGCTATATCCCACTCCTGGATGTGAAGTACCAACATCAGCAAAATGGCCATATTACGAAAAATGATCCACAGATTTCACGCAATGTCAATCAAAATACCAACAGAATTCTTTACAGAACTAGGAAGAGATAATTTTAATGTTTTTGTTTGTTTGTTTTTTTGTAGACTACTTCCTGTCATGTAGTTCATGCTGGCCTTGACATATCCATGTTGCC
Organism: Chinchilla lanigera; assembly: GCF_000276665.1. NCBI lineage: Eukaryota > Metazoa > Chordata > Mammalia > Rodentia > Chinchillidae > Chinchilla > Chinchilla lanigera. The sequence goes on from NW_004955412.1 coordinate 815,672, forward strand.
CTTGCTGGCCTCAAAGGCAGGGCAATCTTCCCGCCTCAGCCTCCCCAGTGCTGGCATTACCGGTGTTACGGTTTGTTTCTAGATGTTCTGCCAAGCCTCATGCAGTCATAGGTGTGGGTTTTTCAGGGGTGGCTGTATCTGGAGTATGATGCTGGAAATGATGCTTAGTACAGTGCTAGGCTCAAGGGCACTACGAGGAAGGCTGTGACATCCACCCACCCAAAGCCCCCAGGATCACATACATGGAATAGAGACAGCTCTAGGCATCCCCATTGTTGCTTTGCTATCTTCTGCCACACATGAACTGTATTCTCCTCTGCAATGCCTGTCTGCCCTGTCACCCTGCCTGGGAACCAGCCCATGATGGACTAAAACCTGTCCAAAGTGTGAGATAAATTCAGTTTTTCTCCTTTAACTTTGGGTGTTGGGTATTTTGTATCAGCAAGGAGAAAAATAGCTAGAACAGGATTTGGTGGCAGAGCCAGGCCTGATAGCACACCTATAATTCCAGCACTTGGAAGGCTGAAACAGGAGGATCCACATGAGTTCTCAGCCAGGCTAGGCTACATAGTGAGTTCAAATTTAGGCTGTACTCCGTGGTGGGGCCCTGTCTCATAAACCAAGAAACAAAAAGACTTTCGTACCAGGGAAGTGGGGCCCTTGCTATGACTTTGTCTGACCGTGTGATTATGAGATTTTCGGGATGGCTTTGGGAAGAGTTTGGAAATATTCAGAGATGCCTGCTGCAAAAAGACAGCTGGAAGGCCTGTGGGAGTGCTTAACTAGCAACTTATCAGAACTCAGAAGACCAGAGCCAGGAAAGTAGTAACTGCTTGGGTAGTTACTGTTGGGAAGAAGGACTGCGTTGGTTTCTGGACACCAGAAACATGTGTTATGGCTCACTAGAAAGTGTGTCTGCCTATTTTTCTGTCCAGAGACTTTGACTGAGACTGAGATTAAAAGGGGCAAACTAATTCATCTCACAGAGAGTATTTCTGCTTTGGTTTGCTTGTTGACACAGCATCTCCTTCTGTGACTAAGGCCAGCCTTGAGCTCACTATGTAGCACAGACCACCATCAAATTCCCAGTGGTTCTTCTGCCTCAGCCTTCTGAATGATGGGATTACAGGCTTGCTCCACCAAGCCTGACTAAGATACTTCAAGGCAGTGTAACATTGGGGCAGCAGCATTGCTGCTCTTGGGGCTTTCGGCCAGATTTATGCTGACAGTCAAGATCAAAGAGCCCCGAAGAACAATGCAAAAAGACTTGAGTTTGTGCTGAAAGAAAGCTCTGGTAAGACTGTAGAGATCAATGACTAGGTTGAGGAGATCTTGATTGCTGAGAAGAAACAAGAAGAGAATGGAAAAGACGGCCTGAGCGCATCAGAAGGAACAGCATTCCTCCACACCCTGCAGCCTCAAATTGCAGAAGTGAAAAGCTTTGCATTGAGAAGACAGTCACAGGAAACCGTGTGCCAGCATGGCAGTGACGTAGCAAAACTGTTCCTGTGCGTTGGGTTCAGAGGCACTTGACCTCTACCGCCATGAGGGAAGGAAGCCTGGCTACTGCTCAAACTGACAGCAGGCCTTGGGATCACCCGTGTGGTTCTGGTTTTATGTGTATGTGATGCCAGCACTGTGTGGTCAAGAAGGCGTCCACCCAGATTTCCAAAGAAGGCCTGGCAGGCCAGGCAGGGTGCCCCCGACAAGGCAGTGTGTGCAGGTGTGAGTGTGAAGTCAAAGGTGCAGGGGAAAGCACAGAAGACTGGAGAAGGCATTGTCCAAGGACAGCTGCAAGGAGGGAGCCGAGCTGGCCCAAGACAGAAGTCACAGGAGCTACAACCACCAGCAGTGCAGTAGGGTGGAGCCACCCAAACCCTATGGAGTTCACAACTCGTCACAGATTACTGGGGATGTGTTCAGGTTGATACATTGTGTCAACATGGGGAGTCTAGAGGTTTGGCTAAGTGACTCAGCAGGAAGCCAGGGTGCTTACTTTGTATACATCCTGAGCCTGTGGAAGAGGAGGGCCTGGAGATTATGTGAGAGCTACACGCCCCTTAGGTGGGGGTAGCCTGTTTACAAAGTAAGGCAGGGAAAGAAGCTGCTTGATGCCATTCCTCCGGTTTGCTCTGGCAGTTTGCTGTTCGGCTGCCATTCCCCCCTTTGCTCTTGTTGCTTTGCTATCTTCTGCCTCAGAGCCAGCCAAGTATGGACTGAAACCTCCACAAACTGTAAACTAAATACACCTTTCCTTCCTTAATTTTGGGTGTTGGGTATTTTGTCTCAGCAACGAGGGAAATGTAACCAAGATAGAATTTGGTACCAGAGGAGTGGGGTCGTTGGTGTGACTATATTTGACCATGTGGTTCAATAGCCTTTGAAATGGCTTGTGGGAAGTGTTCGGAAAGGTTCAGAGATGTCGCCTGAAAGAGAAGCACTAGAACACCTTCGGCTGTTCTGTCTGGGAGATTCTGGTCAGCACTCAGAAGACCAGAAGGCTGGTAGAAATCCTGCAGGTAAAGACCAGATTAGGAAGGTTTCTGCTGGGAAGAAGGACTGCATTGGTCGTTGGACTCCAGATGATGTGTGTTATGGCTTGGCAGAAAGTTTGTCTGCATTTTGCTCGTGTCCAGAGACTTTGCCTAAGACTGAGATTAAGGGCAGCAGCGGACTGGTTAATCTGGCCAAAGAAATTTCAAGGCAGTGAGACATTTGGGAAGTGGCATGGCTATTGTTGGGGGCTTTTAGCCAGATTTATATTGAGACTCAAGAGCAGAGTCCAGAAGGATGATTTAAAATGTTGTGAGTTTGGCCAGAAAGGAAGCTCCAATAAAGCTGTGGTCTGCAAAGATAAGGCTGAGGAGATCTCTATTGCTGAGAAGGAACAGGAGAATAGAAAAGATGGCCTGAGGGCATCACAAGAAGCAGCAAGTCTCCACCCTTTGCAGCCTCAAAACTGCAAAGGTGACAGACCTTGCCTTGAGAAGGAAGTCTCAGAGCACCATGTTCCAGAATGGCAGCAGCGGCCCAGCAGGTTCCAGCATGGTGGCAGCATAGAAAATCTGCTCCTCAGTATTGGATTCAGAGTGCCCAGCAATTCAAGCACTTGACCCCTATGGCCAAGAGAGAAGAAAACTTGGCTACTGCTCCAGGTGGCAGCAGACCTTGGCATCATCCCCGTGGCCCTGGCTTTAGGTGCATAGAGAATGCAAGAGTTCTGAGGTTGAAGAGGCTTCCACCCAGATTTCAGAAGGCCTGGGAGGCCAGGCAGTGTGTCCCTGAGAAGGCAGTGTGTGAGGCTGTGAGTGTGAAGCAAAAGGTGCCCTGGAGACCTCAGAAGTTTAGAAAAGCCAGGACCATGGATCATCTAAGGAAAGCTGCAAGGAGGGAGCAAAGCAGGCCTAAGAGAGAAGCTGTGGAAGCTGTAACCACCAGAAGTGCCATAAGGGTGGACTCATGCAAGCCCTTTGGGGCTCACAATGTGCCACAGATTGCTTCAGATGCTGGACATGGAACTACAGGACATAATGTTAGCCCCGCTGGATTTTGGACTTACTTTGGTCCCAATACTCTGTATCCCCCTGTTTGTACCTTTTGGAACAGTACTGCTTGTTTTGTACCGTTGAATGTTGGAAGTGTTTAACTTTTCATTTGTATGGGGGATTACAACTAAAGAGTTTGCCTTACATTCGGAGGAGACTTGGGACTTAGACTTTTCAGCATTGCTGAAACTGTTATGACTTCGGCAACTCTTGCAGATGGACTAAATGCCTTTTACATAAAGGGATGTGCATGAGTGTTTAAGGGACGAGATGTTATGGTTTGTGATATGTTCTGCTTTACACTTGTTACACCAGGATCGCTTTTGCTACTCAGTCATATTTCCAAAAGTGATACATAGATTTGACAATTCCACTCAAAATACCAACAACTTTCCTTGCAGAATTATAGAAAACAATCCTGAAATTCATATGGAACCAGAAGACTTTATCTCAATAAAGTCTGAGTAGCAAAAGTGATCCTGGTGTAACAAGTGTAAAGCAGAACATATCACAATCCCACCTCTGAAGTTACATTGCAAGGTTGTAGCGACAAAAAAACAGCATGGTCCTGTCACAAAAACCGACAGACACGAGGATCAAGCGAACAGACTTGAGGATACTGAAGTAACCCAGGCACTTCCATCTATTCGATCTTTTACACAGAGGCCAAAAAAATGGAGGACAGATAAGCTACTTAACAAATGGTGCTGGGAAAACCGACTGTACTCATGTGCAACATTGATGGCAGTGTCATTATCTTTCACCATGAACTAAATTAACATCAAGATGATTAAAAAATCTAAGTGTTAAAAAAGAAACAATCTGCTGGAAGATAGAATAGGTAAAATTCTGAACATCATAGGTACAGGGAAGGACTTTCTGTACAGAATCCCCGATGTACAAGAGACAGTTACCAAGAGTCACCAAATAGGACCACATAAAATTAAAACTCTTCTGCACAGCAAACAACCAAAAGAGTGAAGAGACAATCTGTAGGATGGGAGTTTTTTCCAGCTACACTTTGTACAGAGGACTACTATCCTGAATATATAAAGAACTCAAAATAATTAGACCCTCCAAAATAAAAGACCCAATTATAAGATGGGTGATAGAGTAGAAACGTCTCAGAAGAATTACAAATGGCCAATAAATATATGAAAAACTACCCAATATCTGTTGTCATTAGAGAAAGGCAAATTAAAACAATACTGAGTTTTCATTTTGCTCCAGAAAAATAGCTATAATTAAGATTCAAATAATAACAAATGCTGGTGAAACTGTGGGGAAAGAGGAACCTTTCTGCACTGTTGCTGAGAATGCATACTGTACAAAAGCTATGGAAAGCCGTTTGGAGAGTCTTTAGAAAATTAAAACTAAAAAATTTGACCCAAGGAACTGTTTTGTGTGTCTTCCTGAATGAGTGAAAGACACCGAATGACAGTGACATCCGCGTTCTCAGGGTTATAGCGGCTCAATGCACAGCAGCTAAATCTTGGCAGTGGCCGTCATTACCAGACGCAGGCAAAGGAAATGTGGTATTTATACCCAGTGGAGTAGTACTGTGCTATAAAGAAGGGTACATCTGAGTCATTTATAGGAAAATTGATACACTTTGAAACCATAATGTTAAGTGGAATAAATCAGACCCACAAGCTTAAATATCTTAATTTATACTTTGAATTTCTCTTATATGAGAAATTCAAAGTATAAAAAAATTAAAGGCAAAATAAGATATGCACAACAGGAAACACAGAAATAGATATTTTTCAAACGGGATGGAGACCAAGAAATGGAAGAGGGAAAGGGGGAGGCAAAGGGGGACACAAAATGAATTAAGTTGTGTCATACACTTGTGAAAACTACCCACAAAGTGTGTAATCATTAGGTACTGCACACATCCATTATTAAGCTGAAGGTTTAAAAGTAATCTCTGCAAACCCTGAGCAGTTAACTAGTTTTATGATCCTGAGGAAAGGACTTAATCTCCCCTTGCTTTCATTTATTCTTCAGTATAAAAGTGATAATGTCTATCTCATAAATGATTTTTTTAAAACATTAAGTGATCTTAGCATGTTAAATGCTCTGACGGTGTTCATTATATGGGAAGAACTTGGTAAGTACTAACTGCTGTTGAAGTTGTGGATATTACGTAAAGGGGGTCTCTGAACCTAGACCTCAGTTCACGCCTTCACAATAATGAATATTGAATAAATGGATCTTTAGTTACATATCAAGTTTCAATAAAAATCGGTGCTCTTTTCTTAGCCCAAATATGTTCTCCATAGGTAAATATTACTGTCCAGCTTGTAAGTTACAGGAGTTCAGCATGAAAGGAAATAAGATAAAGACTGTCGTCCTCTAAGGGAAAAAGTGCTGTGCAGAGTTACCAAAAAAAAATCCATGTGAGTGAACTGCGCTCGTGAGTGAACTGCGCTCACACCTGCCTCCACATCACTTGGCATTTAACACGTTTATGTAACAGAAAAAAAGGAGAAATAAACACAGTGCATCTATCTACAAAAAGATAATGTGATTTAAAATGTTCTTTAAAATAATTAAATATTATAAAGGAAAAATGTAAGAGATGAGTAGTTTTGATGAGAAAATGAGATGGGAAATAAAATGAAAAGAACAACAAAGATAGACTAAAAATTAGTGATATACAAGAAAGTAATTACAGCTGGAAGGCTGAACGGTGAATCTTTAAAATAGCAGAACCACAGTACAATAAAATAAAAATTGCATAAATGTGCCATCAATACGTGATCTAGCTAGAGCTGGTATAGAAATAATTATATGTGGAAAAAAGAGAAGTTTGCCACCAATAGTTAAAGAAAATCAAAGTTTTTGAATAAAAGTAGATACACATCTAGAAAAACCTCAGCTACTTTTGTCCTCCTAAAATTCCCGCGAAGATTTCTTAGCTGATACCCTTAGAGCACAGCCCAGCCTTTCCTTCCCCTTGCTACGCCTCATGCCTCAAATGTCGCCTTTTAAACCACAGCCATAAATCTATACAACTCCAAATACCCTCCCCCGAAATAGCAAAAGGCAGGTGGGTTCCCTAGTTTGGCTTTCTTATTTAAAACTTTATTTTCTTGACATCATTATTTCCTGAAAACGAACCCACGTTGTATGTGGCAGTGTTCCTCAGGTTTCTTTAGTCTCTGTACCACTTTTAGGCAAAGCAAACAAAAGTAATCTCTGCAAAGACAGGCGCTGAAGATAAATCAGTGAAATTAGTTTTTTAACTATCACCTACCCAGTATTATTTCACTGCAGGGACAAATACAACATTTTGGCATTTTATAGAAATCGAGACGTTTTTGAAGGTCAGGCTGAATACATTCAGATTAAATTACACAAGACGGTCTGCCTGATGATGCTACAGGATATCAATCAAGGTTATGTGAAAATGATCAAATGGATGTAGGAAATTTTGGTTTTAAAATAAGTTAAGCTGCCTTGTTTTCTATAGAAAAATTTCAAATCCGTCCCTTTCAAATCAGTCCATTCCCTAAGAATGGACTGTGGTGCTTTTCCTCCTGAGTTAGTAGTGGGATATTTTTGTTTGAGTGTGTGTTGCAAAGCCTGGCTCCCATATTTCGTGAAATACGCTTTGGAAAGCATAGTTTCAAGAGCAAGAGTTACCGACAGGCAGAAATCTAACTTTCGTCGGGTCTTCACAATGTCTGAATCCCACTGTTATGAAATTACTGACAGGAAAAATTCATAAAGTGGCCTCTGATTTTGTGGTACTATCGAAAGAGAACGGTGATGGAGTTGAATAAACTTCTTTACTAAAGTATGTACTTTCTGAATGGAGCTTCACATGCTTTAACCTCAAAACCCAAATTCTCTCCTCCTTATTCTCTGAGGTGAAATGTTCCTTAATAAGTTTTTAATCTTTGAAATAAAAGGACATAATACACATGTGTAATGTTTTATTTGTTTAATTACTCAATTCCAGTCAGTTAAATTTGACAATCCAAATCTTTATTCATCTTTTTGAGATCAGTTTTTTTTCTGTCACATAAAGAGCTCACATCACCAAACAAGTGCAAATAACTTCTTTAGGGAAGAAAAACTACTATAAAACAAGTCAGTATTTCATGCTATCACTGAGACATCTGGGCACAAGTGACATTCAGAACACCCTGGTGTATGCCATTTTATAAGTCTTTGCATACATATTTAGCTTTCAAACCCTATGATTATTGTGTTTAAAAGAAGTGAAACTGCTTTTTCCATATATTATCCACTCCCTTTGAAACGCTAAATTGAGAGCCATTGAATGAGTTTTGGGAGAAAAAATCTTAAGTAATCCATATCACCACAATCATGTAGAGCTCAAATAAATTTACTTAGTCACTGCTTTTTTTTGTTATTTAAAAATTTTTTAAAACTTTAAATTTTAATGTAGGACAAGTAGATCTTAGTAAAGAAAGTATTAAAAACCACTCTTCTTACTTTTGTGAAAAAATAAAACAAAATTTTATAACAACACGATTAGAGAATAACAATAGTTAATACACTACGTGCCATAATCTTAAAAGAGTGGCCAAACTGTTACTCAGAGCACGTTAAAGACAAAACAAGACTCTGTCTTACAAAAAAGGAACAGACACTACCATAAAACTTTATTCTCAGTGAACTAAGAGAAACTGGTAGTATAAATGAAGCAAACTGGCATGTACAGTACACTGACATAATTTTGCAATGATGGGATAGAGAATTTGTGGAATTATTTGAACTTCTCCCTATTTCCTGTTTCTCTCTCTTCTATTTTGTTCTTTGTTTTTATATGTATGTACTACGAGTTTCTCATACAAGAGAAATGTGGGTTTGACTTATTTCACTTAACAGTATTTGCCCATGAATGCCTCAAGTTCATCCCCACTCTGTCATCGCTATTTCTTATAACCTTTAATTTTAGAATTTGCAACTGCATTATATTTTAGTTATAATACCTTCTCTATTAGTATACTTTCTGGATCAGATAGAGGACACAATGTATTTTTCCATAATAAAGCAGTTGTCTGAATTGAATTTTCAAAATCTAATCCTCACACCTCTGTCATTTGGTTTTGTGAAATGAACAAAGGCATCTACTTTGATACACTCAGAGCAGGATTAAGACATCCTCTGAATCTTCTGACCATTTCAAAGATTTAAGAAAAATGCCCTGCTAACTTTAACTGAAGGACCAGATGCAGAATAATATTCAGTTTTTTCTAGTCAGTGCCGAAAGACCGAATTATACCAAGGAGGACACACATTATTTGTAAATGGGGTGTTCTCCCCCACCACCTATGTCTCCACTCAAACATGCTTAACTTTTCTACAGTGCTTTGAAGTGACATATTGTTGTCAGATTCGTATAGGAATGAATAAGGAGAAAAGCAGCTTTGAAGGTTATTTGATGTTATATTCATTCATTTTGGAGATAATCTTTCTTAATATTTAAATTTACATTTTTCAGGAATAAATGTTAAGGATCAAGCTTATTTTTAAACACATAGAGCCTCTGTGCTATTCTATCCTCACCCCTTTTAGTTTTCAAATCCCTTCACAATCTGCTTAGTATTTAATGAGTAGATGTCCTCTTAGATGAAGCAGATATAATTGGGCATTTGTTCATTTAAAAATTAAAAGTAAAATTAGATTAATTATAGAATTAAATATGTATGAATATACATTATAGACAAAAAAATTTACCTGAATTAAATGTTTTAATTTGAAACATACTTAAATTATGTTTTAATATATAATTTGTAAAGTACAATTGTTCACAATCCTTTTAGTACTAGTACTGATGCCTTTTTTGGGGGGATGGTCTTAATCTCTGATGTCCTTCTTGCATGAGTTATAGAGATAGTGTATTTTCTAGTATTTCAGTTTTTGGCTGGGTGTAGTGGTGAATATGTCTAATCCCAGCACTTGGGAAACTGAGGCAGACCATCTGTTTGAAGCCAGCCTGGGGTATATAGCAAGTTTGAGGACAGTTGAGAATATCGTTTCAATTCATGGTTCTGTTAAAATGGAACGGAAACTTAAAGACACTTGCAAAGCAATCTGAGTATAAAATCCTTTTTTTCTTGCACTGGGGATTGAACCCAGAACCTTTGCTTCCAGTCTCCCTTCCCTTTTTTAAATTTTGAGACAGAATCTTGGTAAGTTGCTCAGTTGCCCAGGTTGTAATCCTCCAGCCTCCCAGTTCCAGGGTTCTGGAATTGCAAAGGTGTGCTACCAAGCCTGGCATGAAAATCACTATACTTAATACTTATTTGATTGTGATTCCTTATCCATTCTTTGTATACATAATTTGACAGCATTCAAAAATGATTGTGAAATATGTTAAATGCACAAAGCATTAATTAAAAATACATAATTAAGAATAATTTAATATAATAAACATTCATAGACATATAAAGGGGTTAAGAATGGAACCTTACCAATACCTTAAAAGATTCCCCCCTTTTAAAACAAATCATATCTTATTTATACTTTCTTTTTGTCTTTTTGAGACAGGGTCTCCTTATGTAGCTCAGGCTGGCTTTGAGCTCACTTTGTAACCCTGGCTGGCCTCGAACTTGCAATGATTCTCCTACCTCAGGGATTACAGGTGTGTTCCAGCATGCCTGGCACATATTTTAAATTTTTTAAAATTTATTTTTATTTATGTCTTGGTTACTTTTCTCTTGTTGCTGAGACAAAATACCCATCACCCCAAATTAAGTAAGGAAAGGTTTATTTAGCTTCCAGTCTGTGGAGGTTTCAGTCCAGACTCAGTTGGCTCCAAGGCCGAGTGGCACATGGCAGAGGGCAGCAGTTCACGGCAGTGGAAGACAGCAAAAGCAGCAAGTGCAAAAGGGGAGAGAGCAAGCCTCTTTTCCTCCCTTATAGTATATGCAAACTACCTACCCCAGGGCGGGTGTAGCACTCACACCCATAACCGCAGCTGGACCAAGGATCAATCATAAACTCTAGAAGCCCGCCCCATGACTGCATGGGGCTTCAGGGGACATCCAGACAGAAACCATAACAATCTAATACATAAAAAAATAAAAATCATACATATTATGTGATACCATATAAAGTTCAATCCATGTATATACTATGTCATGCTTAAATCCAGTTAAACATATCTATCTCCACAAAGGTTTATCAGTACTTTATGGCAAAAACATTAATTCTTAATTTTTTTTTTGTCTTTGAGACAGGGTCTCGCTATGCAGTTCAGGTTGGCCTTGAGCTCACTTTGTAGCCCAGGGTGGCTTTGAACTCACAATGATTCTCCTTCCTCAGCCTCCTGAGTGCTGGGATTACAGGTGTGCACCACCACGCCCAGTTTAAAAACAGTAATAATAATTTCTTCTAGCTTTTTGTTTGTTTTTGTTTTTGTCTTTTTGAGGCAGGGTCTCACTCTGCAGTTCAGGCTGGCCTTCAGCTCACTTTGTAGCCCAGGCTGGTCTCAGACTCACAACGATCCTTCTGCCTCAGCCTCGCAAGTGCTGGGATTACAGGCATGTGCCACCACGCCCGGCCTCTTCTAGCTTTTTGAAATGCATAGTATGTTGCTGTTCTTTACAGTCACTGTACTGTGCAATAGCATGCCAGAGTTTCCCACTCCTTCCTAACTGTAAGTCGGTACCCACTGGTGAACTGCTCCCTCTCGCACCCTCTCCTGAATTAGCACCATCCTCTGGTGATGAGCACTGTACTGTCAACTCCTATGAGATGAATATAGATTCCACACACAGGGGATAATCTTGCAGCCCATGTCTCTCTGTGCCTGGCTTATTTCAATTAGCATAACGATATCCAGTTCAACCCATGTTGTTGCATTTTCTTCATCTACTGGTTAGTTGATGGGCACTCAGGCTGTTTCCATTCCTTTGCTGTGAATAGTCTTGCAATGAAGATGGGACTGGAGATATTTCATCAACATACCAATTTAACTTCTGTAGTGGATTGATAACTGGTGGTGAACTTATAACCCCCAGCTGAACTGAGTGAGTGGTGCTGGGTGTGGGAGGCCCACCTGAGGTTCGTTGCCAGCAGCATAAGAGGCAGAACTGGAGAAGGAGAAGCAAGGCTGTTGGGAGCTGAGAGAGATCGTGGGGAGCTGGCTTTTCGATGAACTTGGCTGTTTTCATCCTCCGAGGAGTTCAGGACCTCACTGGCACTGAGAATGGCTTCAGTTCACTTTGGAGAGCTCTGGTCCTCACTTTGAGCATAGCTTCCTGGTTCCGGAGGGGAAGATGGTGCACTGCCAGCCTCCAGGAAAAGCTTGCTGCCTTGGCTTCCCTGATGGGAACTCGGCCATCCTGGTCATCGGAGGAGCTCGGCACCTCACTGTTGCTAATGATGGCTGTGGTACCTTTTGGGGGAGCTCTGGTTCTTCTGAGCATCGCTTGCTGGCTCCAGTGCAGATCCCTCAGCCTGCTAGCACAAATCCTTCATCCTGCTGGCACAGACTTTGTAGATTCCACCACTGACCTTTGGGCCTTCCCAGCAGATTCGTGAAACAGGTCTGCAGGAGACATTGTCATGGGCTCTGGGCCTCCAGTTGGATTCATGGGAGGCATTGTTATGAGCTCTGGGTATTCAGCTCAACTCATGTAGGACATTGTTGTGGGGTCCAGGCCCTCAGCTGGATTCCTTGGCCTTAGTGTGTGGACAGATTCCCTGCACTCTCTTGTATACTGTTCTTGGGTGACTATTATAAATAACCATATGAAGTATGTGTCCTGTATTATGTTGTTCTCCTTACAAAATAAGCCCCAAACCGACACAACTTCCTTCGGATATATATATGTAATAGTGAGATTGTGGGATCAGACAGTAATTCTACTTTTCATCTGCTGAAAAACTTCCATATTGTTTTCCATATAGCTATGCTAATTTACATCCCCCCAACTGTGCACAAGAGCTCCCCTTTTCTCTTTTTAAAAAAAAAAATAAAAGAAGGAAAACATATTAACAAACAGGCATCCTACAAAATAGCACAAGAACAATACAAACAATACAGAGTTACAAAGTGATAGGAAATTAACAATGCTTGTTTATTACATATTGATATCTTCAAAGTGGTTACTCAGGAAAACAAATATAGACATGCAAGATTGATCAAATGATTAATCATTAACTGTTCCTTTTAATAAAGCGATAGAAGTCAGTAGTACAACTATGTTAGCTATCCTGTACATACATACATACATAATTTTCCCTTTTTTCTTTTCTCTTTTCCTTCATCCCAGTTGCTCTTTACTTTTGAGCAATTTCCTTTTGTTTCACAATATCTATCATACTTCCTAATTTTTACTCACTCTTTCAGGTTCTTGCACTAGTGAGACAATAGTTGCTTATACATGCAGGTCTGATTTATTTCACTTATGAGTATGTTCTCTAGTTGCTTACTTATAAAAGCCTCATTTTATAAATTTACTTATAAAAGCCTTTTACTTATAAAAGCCTCAAGTTTATCTTTCTTTATAGCTGAGTAATATTCCATTATATAGAAATACCACAGTTTTTTTAATCCATTCCTCAGTGGATGGACATTTGAGTTACTTCCACAATTTAGTTATTACAAATTGACATGCTGTGAACATGGGTGCACATATATCGCTGTGATATGATGTTTTCAGTTCTTATGGGAAAATACCCAGAAGGGGAATAGCTGGGTTGAATGGGACCTCTAGACCTAGTTTTCTGAGGAATCTCCAAACTGATTTCCAAGTGGCTTCACCAGTCTGCATTGCCACCAGCAGTGGAGAAGGGTTCCTATTTCTCCACAGCCTCGCCAGCATTTGTTATTGGTTGATTTCTTAATGCTAGCCATTCTTACTTGGGT
>NW_004955412.1:829430-882684 GCF_000276665.1 Chinchilla lanigera
TGGTTTAATATTGAGATCTGTGATCCATTTTGACTTTAGTTTGGTGTATGGTGATAGACTTGGGTCTATTTTCAGTCTTTGGCAGGTGGCAAGCCACTGTTACCAGCACCATTTATTAAAGAGGCTGTCTTTCTTCCAGTGAGTTTGATTGGCCCCTTTGTCAAAGGTTAAGTGGCTGAGTGTGTTTGTGGCTGTGTCTGTTTCTTCCAGTCTGTTCCATTGATCCTCAGGCCTGCTTTTTAGCCAGTACCAGGTTGACTTTATGACAGAAGCTTTGTAGTATAATTTCAGGTCAGGGATTGTGATTCCACCTGACTTGTCCTTGTTGCCATCAGAAGAACCGCTAATCAGATGACAGCTTACATCTCAAGCTCATTCTATACATGAGACAGATGCACAGACTGAGAATCCATTAAGTCGTTCAGAATGTAAACAAACACATTGGCAAAAACCAATTTACATAAAATTGGAGCATATTTAAAAAGTAAAGGCTATTCAGGTTTTCTAAATGTTACAAAACCTTTTTTGTCCTTTTTTAGGCATGTACTGTTTTTGTTTTTACTTTTTTTTTTGTCTGTAATTATAAGCCTAATTTTTAAAAAAGGCATACAAAAGTAAATCTTACAAGGAGGTAACAGGGAGATAAATGCACATTTTTTAAAAAGAAGTACAGTTAACATAATTTGCACAGTGAAAAAGATTAATGCAGAAAATAAAAAAATCAGGGACTGATTTCCAATTGATTGACGTCTGGATTCTGTCCGCTGTCCTAGAGCAGGGGCAGCAGAGCCATCTCATCGAGGAAGGCAGGTGAGGGTCAACCAGAGCACAGTGCAGTCTGATGAATTCTGATCCCACCTGGCAACGAACAGGGAGGGAGCGGAAATGGGTTTCCAAACAAATTTCTTTTTGGTAGCGGGAATTGAACTGCGGACCTTGTGCTTGCCAGGCAGGCGCTGTGCCTCTGAGCTACATCACCCGCTCTGTCCACATGTTCTCTAGCACTTGTTATTTTTAGTCCTTTTGGTAATAGTCATTCTTGCTGGCAAAGGTGCTTTCTCATTGTGGTTTTGATCTGCATCTCCTTGATAACTGGTGATGTTGGACATTTGTGATGTACTTGTTGATCATTTTTGTGTCTTCCTTTGCAAAGGAAGGTCCATTTAGACCTATTGTCTGCATTTCATTGGGTCATTTGTTTATTTGTTATTGAGATTTTGGAGTTCTTTACATAGTGTGGACACAAACCTTTGTCAGACGTACAGTCTGCAAATGTTTCCTCTCCTCCTGTGAGTGTCTTTATGCTGTTGGCTGTTCCCTTCGGCATGCAGAGCATTCCCATACAATGTGGTTTCCCTTGTCTGTTTTCACTTTTGTTTTCTGTGCAAGGGGATCTTGTCCAAATATTACTGCCCATGCCACTGTCCTCAAGCATTTCCCATGTACCTTCTTCTAGTGGTTTCATAGTCTCCAGGCTTAATATTTAAGCCCTTAAACCATATACAGTTGACTTTTGTAGCTGGTGAGAGGTGGAGTCCAGTTTCATTTCTTTGCATGTGGATACTGAATTTTTCTGTCTTTCTCCAGCTTGTGCTTTTAGCCAGAACCAAAGTCAAATGGTCATAAATGTGTGGATTTACCCCTGCACTCTGCATTCTGCTACACTTGTCTGTGTCTGCTTTCATGATGATACTAAGTTGTTTTGATTTCTACAAAACTATACTTGTGCTACATTTCCCCCCACATTTTGAACTGTAATATTCCGTTTAACAACTTTCTATATTGTCTATCTCTTCATACATTCATGTGGTTATTGTTTTTAAGTGTTTTATTTTCCTCTTTGAGAAAGCTGTGGTTTATACGTTATATCTACAATATTGCAGCCCTTTGAATTTGTTTGTATAGTTACTCTGACCTTTGAATTTTGTATTCTCCCATGTTTTCTTTCTACTCATTACTGTCTCTCCATTTGAAGGACTTCCTGTAGTATTTCTGATGGAACGGGTTTGTTGGAGGGTTATGTTCTCAATTTTTGTTTATCTGGGTTTATCTTTCTCTCTCCTTTATTTGTAAAGGAGGTTTGGCTAAGGACAGTATTCCTGGTTGACAAAGTTTTTCTAATAAGAGTATAAAAATCTCATGTTACTCTTTTCTGACCTGTAAGCTTTCTGCTGAGATGTTTTCTGCTAGGAAATAAGGATTCTGATGCGCTATTTGTTTCTTTTCCTTTTGGAAAACTTGAGAATCTTTTTTTCACTTTTGAGAGCTTGATTATAAGATGTCATGGAATACAAGTGCTTGAGTTATATCTGACGGTGAACTTTTATCTTTATCTGGATATTTGTATCCTTCATTAGGTTTGGGAAGTTTTCTGTTATTATTTCTTTGAATAAGCTTTATACTCTTAGGCATATTCAAATACTTCTTAAACCTCAATAACCCCAATATTTCTACTCTTTTAATATTGTCCCAGAAGTTTCTATTAAATTATATTCATTTTGCTTCAATTTTTCTCCTCTATGTATTATTAAATAGCCTATCTTTAAACTCTCAGATTCTTGCTTCTGTTTGGTGTATCCTGCTGTTACCTTTTTATTTTTGCTGAGTGTATTTTTTAGTTGAAGAGTGATTAATTATTTAAAAATTGATTCCATTGTTCAGCTTTTCTGTTAGAGTATCAAAACATTTTTCTGTGTTATCTTCAATGTTACTGAGTTTCATTAAATCAGGTGTTTTAAATTCTCTAAGAATTCTTCCATCCTTATAGTATCTGGTCAATTTCTGGCACCTCATTTTGAATATTTGGTGAGGCCGTGTCTTCTGGGCATTGAAGGATGAGATATTAATTCCCATTTTCCTAATCTCACTTTGTACCTGCCTTTCCAGCAGACAGCTTGCTTTCTTTGAACCTGTAGTCACTTCCCCTGTTCTATCACTAGGTGGTGCTCAGGCCTAGATTAGGTGAAGGTGTGCAGTTGCTGTGTTGCCACAGATTTAGTCCTAGAGGGTAGCCAAAGCCCAGCTTTTTGCACAATACATTAACAGTGTGTTCAGAAAGAGCCAGGAGAGTAATTTGTCCCCACTATCCCCTTCGTGGTGTTGAGGTAGATCAAGATGCCTTATCCATAGTTACTGGCCTCTAGTCAGGTACTGCAGGACTCTGCCTGTCTCCAGGCAGCTAGCACGGGTTGACCAGCTACAGCCTATAAAGACCAGGACAGTACTGTGTTAGGACCAAAGCCCAGTCTACAGTGGGCTGTTGATAAGTAGAGGCATATCTTGAAACCATTGCAACCAGCCACAGGTGATACTAGGTGGAATAAAAGTCTAATAGACTGGGGTTGTGTGTCTTCCCTCAGCATTGGAACTCTTCCTGAGGATCCATCCATCCACAAAGAGGCCTGGGGCTGGGGTTCTACAGGATCTTCACAGTGCTGAGTTTCACCAGCCTACCACTAAGCTCCAGGGCAAAGTCTTGTGTTTACTACTTCTCCTATCCACAGTGAATGGGGTCTTGCACCGTGCTATGCTGTTTGAAGTTGGGGTTGTGTTGGTGAAGACAGTCCCTTCACCACCTGGGCTGATGCTAACACAGGCTGCACCTGAGTCTCACAGTGACAAAACCTGCATATTCGTAAGAGCGTACCAAGTCCTATGAGGTAGCTGGTAGCAATGCAGGTTGACAAATGAGTATTTCCAATTAAGGTGCAGGTCTCTGCCTCATGCTGTGACAGTTCTAGAACCCCATTTGTGAGCAATGGCCTAGGAATAGCTGGGCTGTTCAAGGGTGGGAGACAGGTGGTGGGTGGCAGTTCTAGCATCATCAGAGTTGATGCTAATCTGGTGTTCTAGTCACTTTCTCATCACTGGGACAAAATACCCAACACCTGTAGCTTAAAGCAGAAGGGTTTACTTTGGTTTGCAGTTCAGAAGTTTCAGTCCATGCTCAGCAGCCTTAAACACAGAGATGGTGCAGAAAAAGGCCCTGGGTAAGGAAAAGCTGCCCGGGGCATGGAGGCCAAGTAGCAGAGAGAGAAGGAAGAACCAGGGAGGGATACACACCCTTTCGGGTCATGCTGCCGGGGACCCACCTCTAACCAGCCTCACCTGCTGAAAGCAAGTCTGCTCTAATGTTCCCATAATTGAATCACCTTTCAAAATCTCCACTTCTAAACACAAGAGACTCCTGGGGACACTGTTGGTGTAAACCGTAGCATTCTTCCCCTGGTCCCCAAAAGTTTCACATGCATCTCTTTGTGCAAAATGCCCTTAGTCCATCTGTGATACTCACCTAAGTCTTAACAGCACCAGTATGGCTGAAAAGTCCCAGTCAAAAGTCTCCTCTGAGACTCAAGACAAACTCTTAGCTTTAACCCCTATAAAAACAAAAAAGAAAGTTAAACAATGGTGCAGGGTAAACATTCCCATTTTAAAAATGGAGGAATAGGGAGATAGAGAGTAAGGTAACCAAAGGAAGGCTGCAACTCAGCAGGATAAACATTACATCGTGTGGTTCCATGCTCAGCACCAAGGGCAAAGATGTAAGCTTGTGGCCTTCCTGCACAGACATCCCATGTTCCTGGCTTCTCCAATTTTCTGGGGTCTCCACTCACTGTCCACTTCACTCTCACAGCTTCACGGACTGCCCTGTCAGGGGCACACACCTGGCCTGGCAGGTCCTCTTGAAATTTGGATGGAAACCTTCCCAACTTCAAAACTGTAAAACCAGAGCCATGAGCACGATACCAAGACTTGCTGCAGCTTGAGCAGCAGCTGGATCACGGCTGCAGAGGCCTCTGAGTGCTTGTATCACTGACCTCTGGGAAACATTTTTCTCTTCATCCTAGAAAGAGCAGAGTGCCTGGGGGAATTTTTCTCAAAGTAAGGCCTTTCACTTTTGTAGAGTGAAGGATGGGGTCTTCCTGTTTCCCAGAATGCCCTCAAGCTGTCATTTCTATTGTCCTGATTCACAGTACTTGACCTTTCATTCATGTTAATTTTTTCAGGAAACAAACTGTTAAGAGGCAAAATTTTATAGGCCCCAATTCTACAGGCACTTGCTTGTGGGCCACCAGCAAAAATATTCAAATTATTCAACTTGGCTTTTGCTCCTGATCCTCACGGTGGATCTTGCTAGAAGCAGCAAGCAGTTCACCGGGCAGGCTGTGGTGAGATGTGAGCTCCTAAGGGCTTGGGCAGCCACTCTCCAAACACTGCTTGTTGCAGAGCACATGGCCTTTCTCTTGAGGTGGCTTTTCTCATTGTATGCAGCATACTCAGACATATAGTATTCCTGGCTTCTCCCCTGCACTTTCAGCCTTATTCTCACAGCTTTGTGCACTGCCTTCGTGGGGCACACTGCCTGGCTTCCCAGTCCTTCTTCTAAAATCTGCGTGGAAGCTTCCACGACCCCACACCTCTTAGATTCTGCTTGCCCATAGAACCAGGGCTATGTGGATGATGCCAAGGGCTGACACCAGCTTGAGCAGGAGCAGGCCTCCCTTACATTGTGGCAGCAGAGGCCTCTGAGTGCCTGGATGCCTGAACACTGTGAACTGAATCCTGGAAGCAATTCTCTATGAGGCTCTTCTTTTTTTTTTTTTTGGTACCAGGGAATCAAACTCAGGACCTTGCTCTTACCAGGCAGGTGCTTGTGCAGCTAAGCTATATCCCTGGCCCAAGGCTCTTAACAGCAGGTTGTCCTGGGGCTCTCTTCTCAAAGCAAAGTATTTTACTTTGCATACTTGATCTAGTGAAAGGTAAAGTGTGAGGTCTTACTGATTCCTAAGATGCTCTCAAAGTATTTTTTCTGATTAAAGTGCTTATCTTCTTTTTAATGTGAATCTTCTTAGTAACCACCTCTCCTTCACTCTGAATTTTTAGAGAGCAAAACTAAAAAATTCTGCTCTTCTTTTGGACCAAACTTGAAAATTTTCAAAATTAGATTTTGCTTTTGATTTTCATAATGGATCTTGATAAAAGTAGCAAGCTGTCCTATGCTATGGCTTGAATGTTGGACTACCTTGAAATTTCCTTCACCAAATTCACTAATCCCCTAATCTCAGCCTCCCACAAAGTCTCAGGACATGAGTAAAATGTAGGCAAATTTTCTGCTAGAAGATGACAGACATGGCCTTGAACCCAAGTACAATAATACCTCAGCTCATGAGCACTTCTGTTTGCAAAGAATTCAATTCACAAGCAAAAGTATTCGGCAAAATTTTGCTTCTGTTCACAAACTCTTCATTGGGCGACAAACATGACCATGGCCATCTTCCCCACACAAACAAATGCAAAGGCAGCCATCTTTTCCAAAATCGTAAAAGAATTAAGTTTGTAAACTGAAATACTACTGCACTAATGAAGTCCTTGCTTTCAGCTGAAATCTCCCGAGGTTGGTCTTTACTGTCTGTATTTTTATTGGCATTCTGTTCATCTGCGTTCTGACCAGTGTCTCCCATGAAGCTCAGCATACAGCATTCTAGGGCTTCTCTAGCTGGGATTGTCAAGTCTTTCCAAACTCCCGTGCACTAGTTTCCGTGGCTTCTGACCTCGTGGTCAGGTAGTCACAACAACAGCTTTTCTCTTCACGTCAAAATCTACCTTAGTCCTTTCCTCATTACTGGGAAATGCTTGACAACTGCACCTTAGATGAGGGGTTTATCTTCACTTACGTTTCTCTAGAAGTTTTCGTGTGTAGGCAACTGACTCCAAGACAGTAACAGCATGGAGGAAGGGCCTGGGCAGTTTTGCTCTTAATTCTTCAAGGTAGATGTTTTTCACTGATCCTGAGCACCACACCCCCGCCACACACACCTTTCATTTGTGCTGATGGAGATTGAGCCTAAGGCCTTGTACGTGCTAGGGAAGCACTGCTCTACCACTGAGCCATATCCCCAGCCCTTGAGCTTTCATTTTTTTTTTCTTTTTTTGGTTTTTCTCCGGTACGAGGAACCGAACTCACGACCTTGCGCTTGCCAGGCAGGCGCTTTTGCCGCTGAGCTAAATCCCAGCCCCCGAGCTTTCATTTTTAATGAAAGCAATTAAGGGGATACATTTCTTTATAATAGCTTCTTAAGCTGTGTACGTATTCTTTTATAGTTTAATTATAAGTATTTCTTGTATTTTATTAGTTTTTTCATTGAAATTAATTATATTCTTTTTTATTAGTACATGGTTGTATGTAGTGATTACCTTCATCATGCAGATTTGGTACATGTACATAAGACATCTTCATCCTTTTTATGTCTTTTTCCCTCTCTGTCTTGGTCACCTTCCCATTTATGAAAGGTCTGTCTCCCTGTTTCCTACTACCTTTTATTTTGTTCTTCAATCTATTTACTCTTTGGGTTTCTCATATTAGATACACTTTCAGCATTTTTTTTTACCATCACACTGAATGTTCTAGTGAATACAATACAGAGAAAAAGAAAAAAAATAAGGCATAAAGGTGAAAATAAGATAACTATAACTGTGTGCAGATAACATGATTGTAGAAAATCCTATGTAATCTACAAAAAATACAGAACTGAGGGAAATTAAGAAGACTTACAGTGCACAAAGTTAAAATATAAAACTCAATAGTACAATATTTTTCTTCTTTTTTACAATTTTATTTATTTTCTTAGTACTTGTTTCAGTACATAATGATTACACTGTGACATGAATTGTTTAGATGAGATTTTTTAAAATTATGATTTCAAATGAATTAGGTTTCTTAGTTATCTTTGTTAATTCCTTTCCTACAGATGGATTGTGGGTGGAGAATGTGATCACTAAAATGTTGATCATTGGAAATTTACTTAAATATTTTATGCTCTATAATGTTATCAACTTCCAGAAATATTCAATATTTGAAAAGAATAAAAATCTCATGCTTTAAAAAATGAATGTTCATTCTCCATTCCTTAGGTGAATATTTAATTAATGTTTGATATTTTCAAGATCCTATATATATATCTATATATATAAAAATATATATACATGTATATTTTTTTTGGTACCGGGAATCAAACTCAGGACCTTGTGCTTGCTAGGCAGGTGCTTATGCCACTGAGCTACCTCCTTGGTCCCCTTTGTTTATATATATTAAACAATTTTCAATTTCTGAAAATTTGGTGTCTTGGCTATGCTGGTGCTCACTTATATGCTGTTCCATTTGCATATATTTTGTGATTTTTGACAATGGATTTAATGCTGGTTTTGTTTGAAACTGAATAGAAATTTTTGAAGCCTCCCATTAGTTTTGCACTTTTCTTGTGTAATCCCACAAGGGACACTCCAAACAAAATTTTGTGCTCAGGTTTTTTTGATACATAAATTTTAGGAATGTAAGCTCAAATTCGTACAAATGGAATTGGAACTTTTTCCCTTTGTGATGCTGTAATGTTTATTTAATTTTCATCTTTCCTCTGTTATTGAAATCCTATGAATTTCCAGTTTCCTTCCCTCCTTCCTCTGTCTCTATCTGTCTCTGTCTCTGTTTCTATCTCTGACTCTGTCTCTATCTCTCTTTTTTCTAGGGATAACAGTGCCAGCTTTCTGTAGGGGATCTTTTTATTATAATTCTCATTTTAAGCATACCCTAGTCTATATATTCTGTTTCATACCATGTACAGTTGACAAAAATTCATGTTCAAGTTTTCTGGAGTTCAACTGAAGCTGTCAGGGCATAAACCATCATTGACATTTATTAAAATCTAGGGATTCTTGATTCTACTTCATTTCTGGATTTGACATCTATGTTATTTAGGTGGTAATCCAGTAATTTATTTTTAAATACTTTATTTTTTAGAAAATAGCTCTGCTGAGGTATCTATCAAAGTTTATAAAACTTATCCCTTTAAATTATACAGTTAAGGTGAGACTCCACACTCTGCCTCCCTCTGTCATCACAGAAGTGACCCTGAGTCCTGGAAAACCTAGGGAACTTTGGAAAGTTGGCTGGGAAGGTTCCCAGGAGGGGTGAAATCTCTCAGTCTGCTTCCCACTGCATCATGGGAGTGCACCTGAGTCCGGGGAAATCTAAAGAGGTCAAAAATGACAAAACAAAGGAGCAAAATGCAATCTCAGATATCTACTCCATCCAGAACTAGTCCAGGAGACATCAACATAGAAGAACTTGGAAGTTACACACCTGAAATTTCTGAAATGATAGCAACTGTACAGAACAGCTACATCAGGCTATAGAAAAAAGCAAAGCAGAAATAATCTCTCAGGTAAAAAAATAAATGACAACAATAATGAAAGAATTGCTCAGCATATCAAAAGAAGACATAGATAAAAAATAGAGGAGCACAGAAAAATGATAGAAACTTTAAATAAACAGTAAAGAATTAGAATGTATGAAACAGATTCAAAGATATATCCAGGAATTTAAAAATTCCATTGACAGCTGGCAAAATCATTTGAAGGAAACTGAAGAAAGACTTTCAGACCTTGAAGACAGCACTGCAGCTAGTGATCCTGAAAGGAAATATCTCTTAAAAATAGCAAGGAACCAGGAAATAACAATTCAACCACTGCAAGATGAAGCAAAGAAAAGCAATATAAGACTGATAGGTGTCAATGAAAGAGCAGGAGTCAACATGAATGACATAAAAAGACTATTTGCATAAGTAATAGCAGAAAATTTCCCAGGCATGGGAAAAGAACGTGACATACAGTAAGTGAGGCACATAGAACTCCAATTAGCCATAACCAAAATAAATGTAGACTCAGAAACATAATGATGAAGTTCCCAGAAATTCAGCAAAAGAACACAATATTAAAAGCTGTTAGAGAAAAGAAACACATCACCTATGAAGGAAAACCCATCAAAATCACAGCACATTTCTCAACAGAAACCATCAAGTCAAGAAGAGCTTGGAGTGAGGTATTTCAGGTCCTGAAAAAAAAAAAAATTCCAATCCAGATTAAAGTACCCTGCAAAACTATCCTTCAAAATTAAAAGAGAAATAAGATATGTCCACAACAAAGAAAAACTAAAGAAATTCATGACTGCCAAACCAACCCTACAAAGAGTACTGAAAGATATTCTAGAAAGAGAAAAATGACCACAATTCCATGAACAACAATAGAAAAGATCCACCAAGTAGGGCAGGCAATTAAACAGAGGGCAAAAGTAGGGAACCAACAGTGGGAAATGCACATGACAAAGATAAGGCAATACATATCAGTAGTAACCATTAATGTAAATGGCTTCAATTCACCAATCAAAAGAAGCAGACATGCAGAGTGGATCAAGAAACAAAAGCCAACAATATGCTATATACAAGAAACACATTTAACTCAAAAGGAAATTCATAGACTGAAAATCAAAGGAGGGAAAACAATACTCCATGCAACAAGAACCCAGGAAAAAGCAAAGGTAGCTATTCTGTTTGCAGACAATGTGAATTTCAAACCAAGGATGATCAAAAGAGATAAAGAAGGTCACTACATACTTGTCAAGGGAAAACTGCAAGAGGAAGAGATAATAATCATAAATATATATGCATCAAATGTAGAAGAACCTAACTATATAAGACAAATTTTAACAGACATGAAAAATCAAATAAGCAATTAGACAATTGTAATGGGGGACTTTAACATCCCATTCTCACAAAGAGCTAGATCAACTAGACAAAAAAATCAGCAAAGAACAGAATTAAACCAAACTTGCGAACAAATGGACTTAGTAGACATTTGTAGAGTGTTCTACCGAACAACATCAGAATACACATTCATCTCAGCTGCACACAGGATGTTCTCTAAAATAGACTATATACTAGCACATAGAACATGCTTAAGTAAATGCAAAGGAATTGAAATAGACACAAAAATCCTCAGCAAGGTACTAGCAAACAGAATGCAGCAAATCATCAGGAAGAGTATACACCATGGTCAAGTGGGATTCATATCAGAAATGCAGGGATGTTTCTATATATTCAAATCAGTAAATGTAATACACAATATCAATGGAGCCAAAGACAAAAAAAAATCACATGATCATCTCAATAGATGCAAAACAACTTTTGACAACATCCAACACTCATTTATGGTAAAAACCCTACCAAAAATCAGAATAGATGGTCATTACCTCAATCTAATAAAAGCCATCTATGATAAACCAACAGCCAACATCATACTAAATGGACAAAAACTGAAAGGTTTCACTTTAAAATCAGGACTACGACAAGGATGTCCACCGTCACCACTCCTATTCAATATAGTTCTGGAAACATTACCCTAAGCAATTAGACAACAGTGAGAAATAAAAGGAATAAGGATTGGAAAGGAAGAAGGAAATTATCATTATTAGCAGATGACATGATTCTCTACATACAAGACCTGAAAAATCCACCAAAAGACTTCTAGATTTAATAACTAAATTTAGCAGTGTACCTGGATACAAAGTCAACACTCAAAAATCAATAGCATTCCTGTACACAAACAACAAACACTATGAGAGAGAAATTAGGGCAACCCCACATTTCACAATAGCATCCAAAAAACAAAAAATACTTGGGAATCAATCTAACATACAAAATAAAAGATCTATATAGTGAAAATTCCAATACTCTGAAAAAAGAGATTGAAGAGGATTTCAGAAAATGGAAAGATATTCATTGCTCATGAATAGGAGGAATGAACATAGTGAGAATGGCCATACTCCCAAAATTATTATACAGATTCAATGCAGTCCTGAGCAAAATACCATTAGTATACATCACAGATATAGAGGAAACATCCCTAAAATTCATCTGAAACCAGAAGAGATGTAGAACAGCAAAAACAATCCTGAGCAACTAAAGCAAGGCAGAAGGAATCATAATCCCTGACTTGAAATTATACTACAAAGCTACTGTGATAAAATGTGCATGTTACTAGCAAAAAGACAGACCTGATGATCAGTGGAACAGATTAGAAGATGCAGACACAAGTACAAACACACTCAGTCATTTTATCTTTGACAAAGGGGCCAAACATGTTCACTGGAAGAAAGATAACCTCTTTAATAAATGGTGCTGGAAAAACTGACTCTGTACATGCTGAAGACTAAAATTAGATCCACGTTATCTTATCATAAACTAAAGTCAAAATGGATCAAAAATCTAAACATTAAAACAAGAACACTAAATCTACTCTAGAAGACATAGGGGTAGGCAAAGAGTTCATGAACAAAAACCAAACTGCACAGGAAATACTTCAAAGATTCAACAACTAGTATCTCATTTTATTGAAAATTTTTTGCCCATCAAAAGAAATCACCAACAGAGTAAAAAGAAAACCAACAAACTGGGAAAAAATTTTAGCCAATTGTCCCTCAGACAAAGGACTTCTATCTAGAATATATACAGAATTTTAAAAATCAGGCCCCCAAAATTCAAAGACTCAATCCAAAAATGGGCATCTGAGATGAATACACACTTCTTGGATGAAGAAATATAAATGGCAAGTAAATATATGAAAAAATTGTCAACATCATTAGTTATTTGAGGAATGCAAATTAAAACAACACAAAGATTCCATATCACCCCAGTAAGAATAGCTATTATCAAGAAATCAACCAAGGCTGGTGATATAGCTCAGTGGAGAGCCTGCCTGGTAAGTACAAGATCCTGTGTTCGATTCCCAGTACGAAAACAACAACAACAACAACAAAATAAATGTTTAAAAAAGCAAAAGAAACACTTCTCCACTCTTGTTGCAAGTATAGACTGGTACAACCACTGTGAAAATCAGTGTGGAGATCCCTCAAAAAAACTAGGATTAGAGGTTTTATTCAATCCAGCTATTCTGCTTCTGGGTATCTCCCCAGAAGAATTAAAAAAATCATCACAGCAATATGTGTGCACCCATGTTTATGGCAGCACAATTTGTAATAGCTAAACCTTGGAAGCAACCCAAATGCTCATCAACTGAGGAATGGATAAAAAAGTTGTGGTATTTTTATGCATGGAGTATTACTTACCTACAAAGAAAGATAAACTCAAGGCTTTTATAGGTAAGTAGATGCAATTAGAGACCATATGCATAAGTGAAATAAAGCAGAACTGTATGTATAAACATGGTATTGTCTCCCTAGTGTAAGAATCTGAAAGAGTAAATAAAATCTGAAAGGTACAACAGATATTGTGAAAGGGAAAGAAACTTCTCAAAAGGAAAGAACAACTGGGATGAGGGAAAGGAGAAAAAAATAGAAGGAAGGGGGAAAATACACACACACACAAGATAGATAAGATAATTGTACTTCTAATTTCTATTGGTTTATTGAGAGGAACAGTTAATTAATTGATCATTCTCATATGCCTATATTTGGTTATCTGAGCAACTAGTTTGAAGATAACAACAGGTAATACAACCACCATTGTTAATTTCCTGCATCTTGTTTTGAAATTCTGTATTATTTTATTGTTTTTGTGCTGCTTTGTTTTCATTATTTTGTTTTGATTCTTTTCTCTTTAAAGTAAAAAATAAAAAATTATATAATTAAGTGATTTTTAATACTTTCAGAGCTGTGCAGTCACTACCATTGTACAAGTTTAGAACATTTTCTTCACTGCCACCTCAAAATACCATTGGTTCCGTTAGCAATCTTTCTCCCCTTCATCCCCCAGCCCTAGGCAATTACTAATTTACTTTGTGTCTACGGATTTCTCCATTCTAGACACTTTACAAATACAATCATATAACATTTGATGTTTTGTGACTGCATGGTTTCACTGACTGTAATGTTTCTAAAGCTCTTCCATGTGATAGAATGTACCTTCCATGTTACAGCATTTGTTGGCAAATGATATTTCCCTATTTTATCTATTAATTTGGTGATGCATGTTGTTTGTTTCTACTTTTTGATACTAAGAATAATGCTGCTATGAACTTTTATGCACTACATTTTTTAAAATAATTTTTTTTGAGGCAGAGTCTTACTATACAGTTCAGGCTGACCTTGAACTCAATATGTAGCTCAGGCTGGTCTTGAACTCTTGCCTCAGCCTCCAGAGTGCTGAGATTAATAGGTGTGTGCCACCATGCCTGGACATACTACATGTTTTTGAATGAAAATATGTTTTCATTTCTATTGTGCATATACTTTAGAAGAAAATTACTGGATTAGGGTGCTGGACTAGACACACACACAAGTATATATTCACATATTCATATGTATGTATGTTCCCATAAAATTCAAGATTATGACTTGTTTAATGTTATTGTAAATGACATGTTTTTCAAGTTACACTTTGTAATAGCTGGATTTGTGCACTGGGATTTGTGTGTCTAGTACAGTTACAAAAGAATTGTGGATGGAGAATATGATCAGTAAAGTATTGGTCATCTGAAATTTATGGAAGTATTCTATGACCTACAATTTTAATGTTTTCACAAATATTCCACACTTCAAAAGAATGAAAGTCTCATAGGGTTTTGGGGTCACTCTGTGTGTAACTTTTGAAAAACTTCTATACCCTTTTTCAAGTGTCCCTATTATTTTACATTCCCAGAAGCAGAGCATGAGGGTTCTAATATCTGCATATTTAGTGCACACTTGCTATTGTCTGTTTATTATAACTATACTAGAAGATGTGAAGTATTGCATAATTTTGTGGTTTCATTAGTGATACTGAATGTCTCATTTATTACTGAACATATACATGTATGTATATGTATTTATATTCTTGGGGAAAGGCTTATTCAAATATTAAGCCTATTTTAAATTGAGTTGTCCTTTTGCCATTAAGTTGTAAGACTTATTTGTATATTTTTAAATACGAGTCCCTTATCTGACATATGGTTTGTAAATATTGTCTCCCATTCAATGATTATCATTTTTTTATTCACAGTGGCTTTGAAACACAAAAGTTTGTGATTTTCATGGTTTAATTTATCTATTTTTTAATTTTTGTTTTTGGTGTCAGGTGTAAGATATCGTTTGTTAATCCAACCATATATGGTCCTTATCCACCTAAGAAAATACTATAATGTAGTTATAATGCATGTCCCCATGTTGGCTTTTCCAATAATATTTTTGTGTAGTCTTTCACAGATAATCAGTATCTTGAATTTATGTTTATCATCCCCATGCATTTGTACTTTTCTTATTGTCATTTCCAGCCACCTGCTTCCCTGCCCTCCACTACTATAGAAGCGATAACTCTAAACGCTTAACACCCAGCTTCTCCTGAAGATGCGACAGGGTATAAGACAGTCACGAATAACAAGGCAAATTTATGTAAGTCTCTGGACTGATGACCTTTCCCAAGTGAAAAGGAGAAGCCTTGCTATTGACAACAGTTTTTGCCTTTACTGTTGTCTTCCCATTTTTATAGCTCATAACAGAGACATGACATTGGGTTGACCATGTCTCTACAAGGTGACAACAGTGAAGAATGAGACTTCTCTGCATCCTCATGAAAGGTGAGCACAGCCTCCGTATCTGATGGTATAACTGAAGCACTGTCATAGGTCAGGACTGCCGTATAGATCCCCATCTTGCTTGAGACAAATACTGCGTTTCATCAAAGACAAGATGCTATCAATTATGAGAGATGGCATTATCCTCCTTTCCATTACAGATGGAAAAATACTAATCATTAAACAATACTGTAATGTTTTCTCACCACATTGATTGTAAATTGTGACTTAATTTTACTGATAAGAACCTATGACAAACGTGTTTCGTAGGGTCAATGAAATACTTTTAAAACTTCCACATTTAAACTATTGTAGTTGGTATTTCATATTCTTGCAGCTGAACAGTTTTAATACTTGACATCATTCTTTAATAAACAGAAAAATACAGGTTAAGGAATCTGAAAGCTGGAGAGGAGAATCAGGCTTGCCAGGAAAGCTGTCTGCTGCTGTAGGTCTGCAGTTGAAGACAGCTGAGAGTCCATTGATCTGCGGACTTGTTACGCCAAACCAGACCTACTTATTGGCAGGTTTATTCCTTGCCTTCTTTTCTGCTCTTTTAATGCACACCTCTTGGCTTTATTCCAGCTGAGTTCAGCAAACTTAAGTCCGACTGCAGAGCAGAAGACGACAAGGCGGTGGTGGTGGTGGTAGGTGATTGGGTTCCTTCTTCTCCTGTCATTAGTCACCTACCCATTAGCAGCTGGAACTCTTCACCGGGTCTGGTCTCGACCAGATGGGCCCATCAGGGCGGCAGCGTCTGCTTCACGAGCCTGGCCCCTTGTCTTCTGTCCTTTCACCCAAGGTGTGGTAAGGCCTTCTGGCTTTGGTCATGTCTGGACGGCCCTCACCATTTCCTGTTTTCTTCTCAACTTGTCTCACCCGTGTAACCAATTCCTTACATTAAAGTCTCTCTGGCCCTTGGAACACTTGAAAAAATTTTAAATTTCTTTGATGAAAAATAAATTGATACGCTTAAAAATTTGGATTCTCAGTTTTACACTGAAATTGTTGCATGCTAAGTCAGAGAGGGGAAGTCTAGCAGGACACGTGGCTGAGATTGGAGAGAGTTCCCTGGCTCCCCTTGCTGTTTAGTATGTGGACCCATGGAGGGAAGGGACAGTTATCCCCACTGGAAAATATTACTGCATGCAGCCTGAGGAAAGAAGAGAATTTTAAATGCCTTTCTCCAGCCATTGACTTGAACGCTCAGAGGCATTCAGATGCCCTTTCTCTGCGTCCTCATGAAAGGTGAGGTGTTTTCTCCTTAGGAGGACGTGACATATGCATGTTGGATTCTCTTCCAAACAGAACTCGTTGTTATTGCTAGCTTGTTCTTTCTTCACAACTGTCTGTTTTGGGGATAGCACCGGGTGCGTTTACACATCTTTGGGGAATAGGTCGTCCGTCCACATTAGCCTGGAAGAAAAGAGTACCTCACTGAGGTGTGTTGGACTTGGAAGTGGGTGCAGCGTGCAGATGAGATTTGACTGCATCTCTCTTGGGAGGATGTAGGTGTGCCTGGACCCTTAGTATAATTCTAAGTTGCAGATGTGGGAAAAATAGTACACATGGAACTAGGGCAGCCAGAGGCTATAGTCGACGTTTGCGATTTTGTTTCACATCTCTTGATTTCTTATGACAGCTACAACTTGATTCACCTTTGTGAATCAGCTCATCCCCACACTCAGTTCACGCGGCTTGCTTAGTAGTAACACTATTTCTGCCTAAGGAGTAGCCCTGAGCCTGACTGATACCACTGCTCAGGGAGGGCCCACGCACTAATCAGTCGGTGAGAGGCCGCGTTTGACCTTTTGCAAGGGAAGCATTCCTGGTTGCTCGAGCTGGACCTGGAGGAGTGGATGTAAGTGTGGAGCTTCTAGCAGCTACTTTGTCACCATGAGAGAAGCAAGTCTCTCATGGCGACAAAGTAGCTGCTAGAAGCTACTTTTGAGTAGCTAGAAGCTACCTTTGAGGATGGAGCCAGGGTGGAGGGAAGCACAGATGAGAGGACACGAGAACCAA
This sequence comes from Chinchilla lanigera, assembly GCF_000276665.1. NCBI lineage: Eukaryota > Metazoa > Chordata > Mammalia > Rodentia > Chinchillidae > Chinchilla > Chinchilla lanigera. The sequence continues at coordinate 846,849 of NW_004955412.1, forward strand.
GGTTTGATGAGTTCCCGGGTTCAGCTATGTCTAAATGCAGGGCACTCTCCTGGAAGCTTCGGCTGAGAGATCCGGTGAATTCCTTCCTCCAAGTTCACTTGAGATATGTTTATGTCCTTTCCTTCTTTTTTTCCCCATTCTTTTTATTGAAATAATCCTCTAAGAAGATTCTGTATATTTATACTGTCGGATATTCTTTTTGTCTCCCTCCCTTCTTTTTTCCTGAAAGAATATTAACAATTATTTAAAAGGTATCAGTATATTCACACATCTGGAGCCGAAGAGTACTTAACTTGGAAAAATGAACTTTAAATGTTATTTATGCAAACAAACAGCAGTTCTCTGTTCACATGACTGCACCCAGGTTTGGGGCTACAGCATTTGTTTTTTGTGGTTTTTTTGTTTGTCTTTTGGAGACAGGGTCTCGCTATGCAGTTCAGGCTGGACTTGAGCTCACTTTGTAGCCCCTGCTGCCCTCGAACTCGCAATGATCCTCCTGCCTCAGCCTCCCGAGTGCTAGGATTACAGGCGTGCACCACCACGCCCAGTTTACAGCATTTGGTTTTAAAATTTAATTATCTAAGTATGTTACATGCATCTACAAATCTGCTAATATGAAATTCATTAATCTGTGTCACTAAATCTAAGGTAAATATATTTGCTTAATTCTCATAGAACGGGTTTTTAGTTGTACTAACTGCTGCCAAAGAAACTGACCCTAGGGCACTACCTGTACTTCATTCCTTGTAGGAACTTAGGACGCATATTTAAAAGAGGTGGCGTGGCTGACAACAACTCACGCAATTTCATTAATAAATATCCAGTGAAGCTTATAACTTAATGTCATAGTTTTCTCCTCTCTAACAGGCAGGTATTTTCTTTATGGAATTCTATTCTCACCAGAAAATGAGCACTTACCTCTCCCTCCCACTTGCGGGTCTCCAGGGCTTGATCTGCGTCAGCAGGCACCTACGTCTACACTGCCTGTTTGTCTACAGTTTGGCCCTGGCAAGCTTATGCTAAAACACTACTTACGACTTAATTGCATAGGGTGTGGACGCTTGATTTAAAAAAGCTGACTGACAACTGGAAATTTTCTAAATTTTGAATGATAAATGATTTCTGTATCTTAAAAAGGATGCTATCCAATCTTTTCAGAAAATTTTTTACTTAGTTTTGAAAGAAATCAACCACATAGCTCTGCACTTGGAAAGGAATGTGGGATAGTCTAGCCCCAAACCGTCTTCTTTCATAACGAAACATGTTTGCAGAAATACAAAATGGGAATTGTGAGAAATGGATGAAAAATCTCAGCTGTTTCTGGCAACCACGCGCTGAGCAGAGCCTGAGCCGTCCGTCTTTTAGGGCACTGTTACCCTTCCATTTCCTCTGAACTCTCTTCATGGCTACGTACCGAGTCCGTAGATAGTTAGGAACTATGTATCACTTTTTGTTTGTGTATTATTTATTTTTATTGATGTTGATTACTGTCTTACCATGTAGGTTCTGTGGGGAAAGGATAATGCAAAATATCAATTTTACTAGGTCTGTTAATAGTGGTAAAAAAGGATGATTTCATACACTTTTTTTGCAGAGGGGAAAGCATGATCGAACCATAGCAGCATATTTAGACAGTGGGAAAGGGGAATTTGGAATGGTTCCTCGTACTTCTGACAAAAGCCCACCTTTCTCTCACCCCCCTTGATTTTTAGGGAGGGCCGTGTAAGCGTGCTTAGTAGGGATGTGTGCTTAGTAGGGATGTTTGCTGAGCCCTGTGCTCACTCAGCCCGGTCTGACTATGCGCCACACACAGGCCGGGCGAATATCCACAGCACCTGAGAACTCAGCAGTGTCTCCCCAGTATTTGGTAGATACAACATGAATAAAATTTTAGTATCAACTTTCTAAGTGATCTGAAAAACATGGCAAGCAAAAGGTCAGCATTTTGCTAGTAATACAAGCTTCTTACAGCAAAACTTGCCTTTCAGTACTCATTACTATTCATGGTTCTCGGGACTTCCTGCGACATACTAACGGATTGCTCGTGATGGTAAGTACGATTTCATACAAGAAAACAGCTGCTGAATTTTAAAACTATTGTTTACACATGGAATTACATACAATACAAAATATTGTTTCACGAGTTGAAATCTTTACACTTACGGGTACAATTACAGTAATGCAGGTAATAGTGCATTTACTTAAAGCAGAGTTATTTCTCTTCATCGGGCTTAACACAAGCCCAGAATGAATTATTTGCTTAAACTGCCTGCTAGCCTTTGAATAAAAAAAAGAAAGAAAAATTACTTTTAGCTCCTGTGTAACATGTCGGGATGATAAACAATGCCAAAATTAAATCGTCTGGTATTTCTATAAATGGGAGATCATCTTCCAATAGCTCTTAAAGTGTAAATCCTAAGGCTCAGGCTCAGTGTGTCTATCAAACTGTCATTATCTCAGCTTTCAGGAAAATTACATCACCTTTGGTAATAGGCTGCCAACAAACAGAAACTATGGATTACACCATTTTTTCCAAAGAATCCTGTATTTTAATGAATAGCTGAATAAATAGACAATTATGAAATTCACATTAAGATAGAAGAAAATCCAAACATTCTGATTGCTTTATCTCATAAATCTGATAGCTACTACAAAACATACTATTTATGTTAGGGTAAAAATAAGCTGAATTACAGGAGTGTAGCTGGGAAGTACTGGCAGATATATACAGTAACATGGAGGAGCCATAAAATAAATTGTTTATATGTACATTATTTTTCCTCTTTTTTGCATGAAGAAACACTGTTTTATAAAATGGGAAAACACACAGTAGACCACATGCAACGAGGGTTAATACAATGTGCACGGCAGAATAATCAAATAAGACACATGACCTATTGGCTTAATAAAGAATTTGGGAGCAGAACAAAAAGGAAAGGTATGAAACCTGGAATGCTTTCTTACTGAGGTTTCAGAATATAAATTTGTAACAAGCCTCTTATAGTTTTCAAAAGTTCCAACTAGACCACCTATGATTTAAGTGTGGAGCTAAAAATAAACCATCATATTATACAAAACTTTGCATATTAGCATACAAAAGGTAACAATTTACTTTTTGTATAAAATATAACCTTTTGATAGTATATTTATTTCACATATGTATAAATATAGCCCAAAGAATATGCTTTAAGTATTTCTACCAAAATATTCTTTACAAAAGTTTACAAAACGAGTGATTTATTTATATTTACACATCAGCACAGAAAAGACTCTGGGCCAGTGACGTTGGTGCCGTGCAGAGGAAGGAGCCTGCCTCGGCACGCTTTACAGCTTGGGAGAGGGCTTTGCAAAGCCTTCAGCGTGTGTTTTCTTATTGAACAGATATTTAAAGACTTGTTAAAGATTTATTAAAATGACTTTGGTTAAATGACGTTTGATATTGGAATATGTGTATGCCTGATTAAAACGCTGAAGACAACATTTGCTCCCCACAAAGCAGTAAAATGTTAGTGACTTTTGCAGCCATCCTACGTCTGCATGGTTTCCCCACTCACTAGCTCATCTGTAAGTGCTGAGGAGAAATGACCTAAAACCCCTTATACGATGTGGAACACAGCCCTGAGAGAGAGAGCCTGGCTACGAACACCCCGTGGTGTGACAAGGACTCATCCCCTTAGGGACAAAAGAATGAATATGCCGCTGCTGATGGGCCACATTCTATTTCGCAGTTCACCCACATCCAAATAATGATCCGAAGAAGGGCAGACTTTCTCTCTCAATTATGCTTCCTTCTAACCTCTATAGAATAGATTTGCACGCACTCATATCTGCCACTCCTGTTTCTTATCTCCAATCCAAATATAATACTTTTAATTGGAGTTTTGGTCTCCAGATTTTCTATCCTTACAAAGCAGTCTCTGGTCATCAAAATAAGTAGAGAGGCAAAGCTCAATTTCCCTCCACTTGGGAACAGACCTGTGTCCATCAGTCAAAAGAAGTAATAGCTCAGGTTATTTGCGGCCAAATAAATCTCCGTGACAGCAATGTCCAGGGTTTTTTTTAAAAAAACAAAATCTGATGCAGACAAGTGTACATCAATATTTCAGCATAATTAGGCCAGGTCTAGGTTATACTGAAAACTTGCTTGGGAATGGATTTGGAAATTGGTTGCGGAAGCAAAAATCGAGTTGCACAGCTCTGCATTCTTACTTCCTCACCAGACACAGCATCCCACGAAGGCGTAAAATGTGTGGAAAAACTGCAAAAATAAATACTGGGTCCAGAGGGGAAATCTATAACCCACTACAACCCACTCTGGCTTACATACGACACTGCTTAGTTACTTCAAACAAACCTATAATATTTTGATCTATCTTGTAAGCTTTAGGAAAATTAAATGAAAAGATAGTGGAAAAATTAAACCACACATATCTATTAAAGCAAATTAAAGAACTTTTTGTTGTTGCTTAGAACTAGTATTACCTTATAACACTGGGTTAAATAAGCTACAAGTTCTATTTTCTTTCAGAGAAAGTGTGGGAAGCCTATGTTACACAATTAATTACACACTGACATCACAGTTCTGTTTGGATAATGTGTCCTGGGGCTTACACGGGGAAAAGTGACCCAAATGTTTTACTTTAGGGTTTGAGATTTTTAAACAAGAACTGGAACCAAAACAGTCACCACTGCAGTTACTTTCTGCTTTCCGCCTTTAAGCCACAGCCTCCTCCTGTAGTCCCCCCGGAAGTCAGCGGTTCGGCCTTCGCTGCGTCCTTGCCGAATACTGCCTTTCAGAGCGCAGAGTCCATGAACCGTCTCCCGTTTCTCCTTTAGGAATTGTTTCCCAAGATTTCGTCCAGGTTTATGTCTTTCATCCAGTCGTCATTGCCGGGCTCTGTTTTCAGTAAAGAATCAATGAAGTCGGCATCGCTGTTCAGGGCGGGACCCATGGTGTCAGCCTGTTGGCTGAGGAAGTCAAAAGCTAAGTCACTGCCATGCTCACTGCCCTGGAAAGCCCTGGCACTTTGGTTGGATGAAGGAAAACTGTTGGGTGTCAGGGATGGCGGCTGGCTTATGCCTGTCCTTGTCGGATTCAACCCAGTTCCTGGCTGGTTCAAAGTAGACACAATTTGTGTGCTTAGTTGACTGGGTCTGAGATTCAAACCCCTGAGTGGACCCATGGTCTGCCCATTAAGGGTTTGGTTCATTTGGTTCATGGGTCTCATTTGCACGGCTGGTGTTAACTGGCTCGGAGGAGCCACTGCCCTCTGGGTAAACTGCTGGCTACTCACTGCCTGTTGTAGTGACTGGTTTGGGGTGTAGGCCGCAGGGCTGCCTGTGGGGAAGTGAACCCCTGTGGACTTCAGAGCTTCCTGCTGTTTGGTTGCTGCTTCCTGAGAGGCCCAGTTCACTGCTGTTGTGTTGGATGTGATCACTACATTCGATGTTCTCTGGGCTGGCATGCTCGCCATACTGTGGGTTAAATTTGGTCTCAATTGTTGTGAATTACCAACAGATCCAGTTCCAAAAGCGGCCACATTGCTACCGTTACTTGGCCCTAAGGTAGATGGCCGTGGCATCAAGGGGTTGTTTTGGTTTGTTGTCAGCTGATTTGGGTTCCTCTGCTGGGTCAGTTGATTCCTTCCTGAAGGCATGCTGTATGTGCCAGGCTGACTACACGGCAGATTCCCGTACATCGCTACGTTCTGGACTGCTGTGGATAACGACGGCACCCTTGTCCCGTGGGAAGCGGACATCAGGCTGGTATTCGGAGTTAAAATGGTGTGCGTTGAAACTGGGTTCGTCAAAGCCTGGTTCGAGTGTAAACTCATGGTAGAGGAGCCACCTAGAAAAGAAAGGAGAATGACACTCGTTCAGAACACAGACCGTCTCTTCTTTTCAGCAAGTTGCCCAAACTTGTCAGCTCATACGCTGTCAGGCGCAAGAATAATTTAAGAGAAATGATCATGAAACACGTTATGTAAAAGCACTAAGATAGCTTGTGGGTGCAGGGGAGGGCACCAAGCTACTTCCTGCTTAACAGTTTACTCATTAAAGAAAAGCGAAGACGACAACAAGGTGGTCCTGTGTAGGGTTCACTTCACTCCTCTCCGGAGTCATTGAGGAGAGATGACAGTGAATCTTTCAGTTTGACTTACCGCACTCTCAGTCAAAAGAATACGATTTTGATTAGCAGCTGTCGTGAAATCCGGCTATTACAGAATCATGCTGCTGTTCACTCTGGGCCCCGAATAACAGAGAGTGAATGAATCCAGTATGTGGCCACTAGACTGATACTCCTACCCTCTGGCCTTGAAAATCGCAGCCCACTCTTCAACTACATCCTCCCCATCGGAGAAGTCACCACAGTGGCCCCCCAGTGTCCCGTGGGTAAAGTCTCATCTCCGTAAGGCTCTGGACTTCGGTGTGACCCATGCTCTGGTTATCATTTCTGCACGGGGAGCTTTCTGCTTCAGAACATACCATCACTACTGCAGCATTGCTGAGAACACTACACGCCACCTTCGCTCACACCATTTCCCTCTCACGTGGTGACTTTTTATTTTGCTGAGTTCTCCCAGCTTTGGGTCAGTGCTCACGCTCCTCTGTTAAGCTTCTCTTTTATTCCAGGCTCATCCCTCTAGTATCAATTTTCTCTTTATCAACCACCTAGCACTCAGGCAATCCGTGGACCCTGAAGTGCCTGCCAGTTAAATCAGGGCCTGTCAATCACTGCTTGGATGTGGGACAACGCCTGACACATATGTTGCTGAACAGGAGAATGCCCGCAACACACAGTGATCAGCAACACACTGAAATATTCCTGGTTTGGGGGTTTAGTGTCATCATGGAAAAGCATCTTGAAAGGCAAAAGTGGAAGAGAAAACAGTGCCTGATAGGTGAGGCGTTTCTGCCCGTTTCCTTCACTGTCACATTCCCTAAGTCGAGCAGACGGTGCACAGTCGGTAGTCATTCGCTGTTTTATGTTGAGAGACTGAAGTCAAGCAAAACTGGGAGAAAGATATTCTTATGAAATACTCTCCTCGAAGAAAGGCAGGCAGGCCCACAGAATCAGAAACACTGAGAAACACTGAGTTACACACACATACGATATTAAAATTCAGCGATGAGAAGTGTATGTCTGAAACTGCAAATTCAGGAGTCCCCTGCAGTCTGAGGATACCTAGTATTAGTACAGATGGCTAAACCAGGTAAAAATGACAGGGCTAGGCCCTCAGGGGAGTCAATACAGAGGATGCAAATACATTGCAACTGTGGCCAGAGGCACATTTGTTGGAGGCCCGGCCTCGAGACAAAGACAAGAGGACCAGGCCTACATGCCTCCCCAAGAGACCAGCAATAAATTAACATCTGTCACCCCAGCGGGTGGCCAAGATCTCCTGACTCACCTCTTCCTAAAAAGCTCCTTGTCCTTTCCATGATCACGGACTATGTGGCCTGCTTCCCCATGGGATGAGTATGTCTTAAGCGGCTGAACTTGTAGTCTTACCGGTTGATCACAGTTCTGCCCCGTGTTATACCCACTGTGTGATATTGCTCTATGAAGCTTCCTCTGTGAAGTGGAGTCTGCAGCAACCCATTCTTTGGGTCCTCTCTTGTCTCCCAGGAGCTCTCTCTGTCTGAATAAATATTTCCTCCTCTTCACTTCCAATGTTCCTTAGAATTCATTCTTCAGTTTTGGGACATACAAACTCTGTGCATCTGACATCTAGCAGGTTGAGAATTACACTTGCCCCCTATAACAGTTCGATACACAGCTTAAAAGACTGAAGGCCAAGTGAACAAAGGTACTGGCAGTGTTACTTTTTCCAAATAAGTCCCAACAGGAACGGTCTCTCACAATCTCTTTGTATCGCTAATCTTGATACAAGGCCCTGCATTGTGGAGTGGGCAGGAAGTGTTGGATGAAGATAGATTACAGCCAGACAGAAGACACTAGGATAATAACGGAGAGTACACACAATGCTAATGAGCTGAAGCAACACTGTCTTTAACCTCAAGATTTTGTAACAAGGGAGTTCGCGCTCTGCAAATACTATGGAAAACACTCAGAGGTTTCAACAGTCGTCCCCTGCAGATGCCCTGATTAAAACAGCAGCAACAACAGAGCCACAGTATGCCCTAGGAAGATGTAGGAGAGCAGCAGTGTTTGTAAACAAGCACAGTAGAAAGACCTTCCCCAAAGATCACAAGATAATAATAACGGCTAACATTCAGGAGTTCTTAACACGTGACAGAAACTGGTCCAGGTTCCTTTTGTGCTTCCTTTCCAGTATTAACATCTGGGAAATTTGATTAAAATACAGAATAATAGCAGTTTGTGTTGTGTTTTGCTGCTAAGTAAAGCGCTCTACAACAGTGACTCTTATTTGGGGAGCAGAAAGTTTGTTGCTAAGGAAAATGCAGGTGCCCTGAGAAAAATGCCCACATGTGACAGAAGGAACTGTTAGGTACCGATCCACTTTCCCACCTCCCTGTCTTTCTTAGAAAGAGAGCGTTGACTTTGTAGAATGTATTCTGTTGATAAACCACATTACTCAAACTTCCTTGCTGACAGAGTGTCCAAATGAATATATTCTGGCCAAAGGTGGAAGTTAGTAGACAGGAATCTGAGAAAACTGCTTTACAAGGGGAATATGACTTACTTGTGAGGATATTTTACTTTTTCCTCTGTTTTTCTTCCTACCTGAAATATGGATGTGAAGGTTGGTGGTGTGTTGGCTACAAGCAGCCTTAGGATGGAAGCCACGCACGTGCTAAAGGAGATAGAAAGCAGCCTAGATTCCTGATAGTGTGGAGTTATCGAATCAGCCCTAGACTACTGTCCTTGGGATAACCCTAAGAATGGGAAGAGAAATCCTAAACACCAACTTGAATTTGTATATTTCAAGGGGATCCCAGCTTCTCCAAGGCGCGGGCAAAGGCCATGTTCCAAATAATGCACATCTTGTCTTTCAGTCTCTCTGAGGACAGCAAATGGTGAATCCTGTTTTTGCTCTGGAGCAAAGTAATCTTAGAGAGGGGAATATACATATGTCACATTCCTAATGTTATAGAGACAGACAATCTGGTTCATTTAAAGATGTTTAAATAAACCAGAGCAACATATTTGAAATATATGTAACAGGGCAAAATATTAATAAATAGGAGTGTTTACAGTTTGTCTTTTAGAAAATTTTCTTCATGACTTCCTGTACAGATAGAGGAACACATAAAGCAGAGAGAAGGTAGGAAACATAAGAGAGTAGTTTAACTAACATGAAGAAGTGCATAGAGCTTTGAACAGAAGAGATTGAACAGATGCTGAAAAGAAGGCAGGAGAAGTATCAACCAGGTTTGGGGAGAGATTCTTCTTCTGAAGTTCAGAGAGTGGCATATGAGCGATTGTGGGTGAGAACGTACTTTTACGAAGCTCTTAAAGGTTTCACGCTGTGATTGCAATGGAATCCACTGTTAGTGTTTGAGAAGGCTGTATAAGGACACACTGGGCTTTTCAACTATTCCTTGGAGGCAGGACTATCTGTCTTTGAAGGTAAGCAAGGGGAGAGATGGGGTCAGGTGTGGAAACAGAAGATGAGGCTTTGTGCAAGTTACGTTTGTGACTGTGAAAGAGCAAGTAGTATTTCGAGGCCTTACGTTTCCTGGGACAACACAAGTTACTGGCAGACGGATAAACCTAGTGTTCAGAAGTATTCTGCTCTCCGGACTGAAGGAAACAGAATAGAGAGCAGTGAATGTGTGAACGCAGGGAAGAGTAAGCAAGAACAGAGCAAGGGTCAAGAGTGGTCGTAATCCGGAAGACAACGGGGGCCAGAGAAAGGCTCCCAGAAAGACACTACAGTCAGGTATGGGACGGGGGAGGAACACCACATTGAAACGTGAACAGTTTTGTACCTTTCACAGTGACGTCTTTCACTAATTTTTAAGGGTTCTTACCAGAATACTGGGCACTTGGCTGCAGATTCCCCACATTTCTTCTTTGGTCTTTGTAATCTGGGGGCGGCCTTGTCAGATGCGAATTTATCTGGTCTTGGGGAGCAATTTTTTCCTTAAAGACACAAATGAAAACATTAAGTTGTACTATTATCTTTTTGCTCATGCAAACTGATGTGCTATTTGAACGGGAATATAAGAACAATTTTACAGCCTTGCATTACAAATCATGACCTCCTTTAGCTGAGCTAATTCAGAGACAAACCTTTTCAGTTTCAATAAAATTCCTGCGTGGAAGGAATTCTTCTCCACCACATTTAACCTAGAATGTTTTGGTTCTGGTAACTACTTTTTTTGCCTTTATTTTGCAATTAGGTTTCAGTAAGAACTACTTTTCTGCCAGTTTCGAGGTGGTACTTCAGCTTTGTACTGTGGCACACCTAGCACGCTTTGACCTCTCCGTGTAACTCTGAGTATTCTTTATTTTTATTTGTTAAACCTGGCAGCCTTAGAGAGGAAACAATGTCAGGGGGTCCTGGGGTACCCCCAGTTAGGTACTGGGGTGCTTTATGCCTATCTCTTTTTTACTCCTTCATTATCAGTCTTCCAAGGTGGGTATGATTATTCTCATTTAAAAGAAGAGAAAACAGAAACTTCACTAGGCTAAGCCAATTGAGAGCCAAATGAGTCACAAACTCGGGCTCTTTACTGCCGCACAAAACAAGGGTCCCTTGCAGCAGTGATCCATTCTAAAAGCACGGAATTTTTCCAGGCGCCCTTCTCTCCTTTCCTCTGGAATCAGCCAGCTGTGAAGCTTTAGAATAAGGGAGATTTGAAGCTAACACAATAAATAGCAACATTCTCTTAATATTTTGATGCCATCTTCCAAACACCGCCCGGAGCACACCTGCTTGGGTTACTACCCACGGCCACAGGGAGACTGGCATCCTGGGGGCGCCGCGTGGCTCAGGAGCAGCACACGTTAGAAACAGCCTATCGCGGGATTGGGACCGCGTGATCCAGCAAGGCCTAAAGAAGCGAGGGTTTTTCCTAAATTGAAAGCTGCCAGGAAGAGAGGTTGGCTGTATGACTGAGTAGAGAAGTAAGGTCACCTAGTGACCTTGTTTTTATCTGTTTTAGACAAAAGTGTTTTGTCTCCTTTGATCATGGTGTCAGAGCAACCCCGTATCAGAGCAACCCCGTCTGAGGTTGGTATTCTGTAAGATTGTTTATGTTCAACAGAGAACAAGTGACTTGGCTACAAGTGTCCCATCAGTTGTGGACATCAAGGACTGCTTCATTCTTTCTCAGTGTGGATCAGGAAGTTTCCGGGATTGCTTCACTGTGATTTTATATGCACTCCAAAGCAACTTCTATTTTCAAAGATAAAAATGATTGGCATAGGTAGAGATAGAACACTACAATTATATAAAAATTAATAAATAGAAAATAAAGCTTTAAAAGAGAGAGGAATCAATTAGGTAGCAACCAAATATATACTGCCTGACTTCAAACTTACCTAAGCCATGTGTTTCTCGGTTTGCAAATTCCAAACCTTTTAAGTAGAATAAATCTACTCTAAAGGGAGGGAAAGAGTCTTAAAACAAGAACAAATCAAATTTACGACTTGTTTCCAAGAAAAAAACTCGAAAGACTTCGAGGTTTTTGGATATCGAGTTATTCATGTGAAATACAATTTTGATGAGCTAAGTGTAAATCAGAAACATATGAATTACATTTCTTTTAAACATAGGTTTACACATTAAGGGGAAAAAGTGGTTACTGAAACTCTTTTTTTGGTTTTGCCCAAACCCTAAGTGTTTAAGAAACAGCTTGAGGGGCTGGGGATTTAGCTCAGTGGCAAAGCGCCTGCCTGGCAAGCGCAAGGTCGTGAGTTTGGTTCCCAGTACCGGAGAAAAACCAAAAAAAAAAAAAAAAAAAAAAAAAAAAAAAAAAAAAAAAAAAAAAAGAAACAGCTTGAGATGTTCCACGAACCTAAATGTGTCAATGTGGAACCAACTCTGCTGTAAACTATTGTGTAAATTGACAGTTTTGATTTTTAAGCCCAATGTGGGACTCTAAAAATATTCTCCAAAAAGCATCTATCTCACATAATTAGATGTTTCTGCTACTACTGAAACTGCAGAGGGACAGGATGTACATGTGTATGTTTGTTTATGATAGTCAGGCTTTTGAGTCCTCCTCATTCAAACCAGTATGTCTTTTTAGGTATCTTCAAGCTAATTACTGACCTTCTGTCACTCCAAAGGTTTACTGCTTACTGTTCAGAGTTAACATCTACCTCTGTGAAGACTTGAGTCTCTTAAACTACTTTTTCACACGAGTTATGTCTAATGTTTTTGCATATGGATGTAACCTAGAATTGCCGTGCTGCCACTTTCCTCAGAAGAGTAGTGAAGCCGAACTCCAGTACTGAGTGGAGACAGTCACATTTTGTGAGATAATGCCCTTCCCTTGGAATACAAATTTCAAGTCACAGGCTATCCCTCAAATTATTCCTGTGCAACATGAATTTCATTGATTAATTAATTTTGTACAGTAACACAATCTCTTCCACCTGAAACCCTAATAGCAAAATCATTTGCTACAGTACCTGTTTTGCTTCAGTTGTAAAAATATAAGATATGGATCATTACAGGACCTCCCTCATATTCTTCTTATAAGAATTAATCTTCTAATTCTGTAAAAGCTCAGCATTGTGCCTGGCACACAGTAGGCGCACAATACGTGCTGCTAATGATGATGATCATTGTGACAAATGCTACTTATTCTTCATTGCGCTTCACTGGTGGAAGGATAATAGTAAGGACAACAAACTTTCATGAGAAAATGTCTCCATTTAGGTGCCTATCTAGGCTTGCCAAATGACTACAAAGCATATGCTAATGTAAAGTAGCATCAAAGACTGTTTCTTCCTGGATATGCTAAAAAGCACAAGAGCCCTCAGTGGTGTCCAAACAAAGAGAAATGTGAATGGTTTATAAAAATCAAGAGAAGTGGAGCTTCGTTCTCATTCATGTCTCACCGAGATGTCACTGCCCTCTGCACCTGTCCCAGTGAGACCCAGCTGGGGTGCAGAGGAGCGAGGGCACTGCCAGGCCAGGCCCTCGTGGAAGGTGTGTGCACTCACTTTTGTGCTTTTTAATCAGACCTGAAAACCTAGAAATTCAGCCTCAGCATGTTGAAATTAATCCGATTATTACTGCTGAGGAAAATGATAAACATGTACCCAGTAGGACAATTTTAGGTAGCATGTTTCTCTCTTCTGCAGCCTGTTTTTAAGCTATTTATGAGGATTAAACAGGAGGAGGAGGAGGGCACAGTTGGGAGGACTGGGCTCTTCAGAGCTATGATTTGTGGAGGACACCAGGTGTGTCACTTTGTGGTCCAGCCAGTCTCTCCCTTGTTCTTTACACATTAGGAAAGGACTCAAGGTCATTAGTAAAGTTATTTCTCACAGTCCTTGTTAAAGATAAAGGAAATCTACTTCTCACTATTTTTCTTCACATATTCTGAACTCCAAAATTATGCCATTTGCATTCCTTTAAACAAGACATACGCAGCCAGGCAGGGTGGTGTAGGTTTGTAATTCTAGTACTCTTGCAGGCCAAAGCAAGAAGATCACAGTTGTAGCTCAGCTTGGGCAACTTAGCAACTTAGTAAGACCCTGTCTTCAAATAAAAAAATAAAATTGAAATAAAGGGCTAGGCATGTAGCTCAGTGTAAAGAGTCTAAGTTCAATCCATAGTATCACAGAAAAGTAATTGTTCTATTATTATTTATACTTTTTATTATGCAGTAATTATTTCATAATTCAATCTCAACTAACTTACAAACACACAGTCAGGCTGCACCTTTTGGTCTGTGGTCCATCCTCCACCTAAAATGGTAGACCTACCTACTGTCTAGTAAGGTGCTATAGTCTTCAAAGGCAGAGTCAAATATTACCTTTCCCAGGATATATCTTCAATCTTTCCAGGCTGAATTTAATTTTTCTCTAAATAAACTTTCTCTTACTGGGTCTATACAATTATTATAATGTAAATTAAATATGATGCATAATAAAAATATGGTGAGTGTTAAATTTTAAAAATTATTTCACAAAAGACATGTTCTCTCAAAACACTCCCTCTTACGTAGAACATGTTTATCCTTTGTTCTTTACACTTTCTGAAGCTGTTCTGGAAGTCCTTATTTCTTATTTTCACTGCTGTGGCCGCCTCAGTTCCTGAATCAGCTCAAAATGTTTACCTTTCAGGCTTATTTTGACTATGGGTAAGAGCCAGAAGTTGCAGGGTACAAGATCCAGTGAATAAGGTGGATGGAGACACACAGTAACGCTTTCATCTGGCAAAAATTTCCACAGACGTTGATGAATGAGTGTAGATACAGAAATACAGTGAATGTATAAATAAAAAAAAAACTATTACAGTAAAAAACACACCAAAAACAATGGGATAAGTACTTTAGACAGGGAGTATTTTGAGTACTTTGAGGGAGGTTAGTGGCAGTGTATCTTTTGCTGTAATAATTTCTTAAAATTTAAACGATCACAGTTTTTGATCACCTGTAGTACTTCTTGTTCTAAATTCACAAAACCTCTGTTGCTTTTCCGATAATGTGTGTTCTGCTTTCTCAAGCCCTGTCCTCTGGTCTTTCGTTCCTGGTCTCCTCAAACATCACTTCCCCATATCTGTGCATATTCTATGCCTTGGCCAATATACAGCAACTGTAGCATCCTGCGTCTCTGACTACCTTAATACACAGCTCCTTCAGTATAAAATTATTTGATTTTATCCTTCTCTTCTTGCAGTGCTAAGAATGAATCCAGGTCTCACATGCTAGACAAGAACATGAGGTATAGCCCCGTTCCTTATTTTTCTCTGTTCTTTGTACCTTAGCTCTGTTAACCTAGAGATGTTTACTTTTGCCCCCATGTTTCATTTGGCCAAAACATTTGAGGGCAAAGAATGAAACTTGGACATGGGGTCATGATCTTAGGAGGCAGGAAGGGTTTGGGTCAGACGTGGCGTGTGTCTGAGAATACAGAGGGAAGAGCAGGTAAATATTGGAACAGAGTGAATACTTAGGTGGGGTTTGGGACACGCGACCTTCCTTTCTTAAAAGGCATACAGACATGGTAAAAATGGAAATATATCTTCAATTTCTTTAAATAAAACTTACATTTTGTGATTCATCGTTTCTGAAGCCAAGTCTTAACTGTGAAAGACCAAGTTGATTTCATTTTTGGTCCTAGGAATCAAACTCAGGCAGGCAGGCACTGTGCCACTTAGCCATATCCCCAGTGCCCAAGTTGACTTTTAAAATGGTTCTTAAAATTTGATTTTCTTTAAAATTGGTTTGGATTTGAGTTGATTAAAGTTTAGTCCACTATTCTTGCCCCTTGATCCTGGGGAACACCATTGGTTTCTTTGGCTTGATTCAGACGCCCACACTGGTCATTCTAGACCTGCCTGGGCTGGTGATGTCCAGTTCACCAAGCTGTGGTGCCTTCAAGTGTCTGACAGACAGTATGTCAAGCCCCCCCCATACTCTCATGTATGGAGTTGGCTTCTTTCACAGCCAGGACCTTCTTGTTACTAACATGTATGTGGGCATGGAAAGAAAAGCACTACACAGAAACGGGAAAGGATGACCTCTCTGCTGGGCCAGGAAGTGTGTGTGCAGAAGTTAGGAGAAAGGTTTACCGCATCAACCAGCATCTGCTGCTGGAGAAGAAGCTGCTGTTTCTGCCCCATGATCTGCCTCTGTAGAGTCTGTTTCTTCCCCATCAACTGCTGACTCAGCAGTGACTGCTGGGAGCTCACGTAGCCACTTACAGTGCTTGGGTTTGAGCAGGGGCTGGGGCTGGGGTTGGAGCCTGTGTTCTGGCCTCCCACAGAGTGTTGATCCTGAAAAGGAGAAAGAAGGGGAGTCTACCGTGAATTAAGAGGAAAAAAATATAGCACAAAGATCATAAGCTTAGATTCCAAACATTTCATCATGTTAAAGATCAAAAATAGTTAATGGATTAGAGATCAGAAAATTGCTTTGAAATGTAGGAGAGATAATTACATATCTTAGCGACAATAGCAGGTAGGCTAATGACACAAGGGCACAGGACAAATTCCCACAGGACTCTGACGGCAGAGCTTCCACGCTCCAGAAGGCGTTTATGGAACTGCAAAGAAAACTATGGTGAAAACGTACAACAAACCTCTCAATTTCTCAGAAACAAACATATCACAGAGTAACAGGGCTCTCTTTTTCCATGAAGTTAGCATGCATTATTGCCAATCCTGCAGTGAAACTGATGCTTCAGTCCATGTATTTCAAGGCTGAATACCATTTTGGACATAGGGCATTTTGCTTTGCCCAGCTTTCTCTGCTGGGAAGGCAGGAAAGCCTGTAAGTTTTTTTATACAAACACTCTCAAATTTGGAAAGAACTTCACTTCTCAGGGGCTTGGTAATGTTTTACCCTACTCAGTAATTCAAGAATCTCAGAATTAGCTGGGCAGGGTGGTGCACATGTGTAAGCCTAGCACTCGGGAGGCTGAGGCAGGAGGATTGCTGTGCATTTGAGACCAGCCTGGGTTACACAGTGAGTTGAAGGTCAGCCTGAACTGCATAGTGAGACTCTGTCTCAAAAAGAGAAAAAAAAAATAGAATAAAAATAAAAGAATCTCAGAATTATCCAGTAAAAGATCACCCAACCTACTGACAATAAGAAAGTATTGCTCAGAAACTCATATTTTATATCAAATAATATTGAGTATTGCTGAATTGCCATTCTAATCTGAGAACACTACTGGTTTTTAGACACTGACAGAGCACAATCCCACAGGACAGAGAGCTGAACCCAGTCAGGTATTCTCATCCATTCCCAGTGATGTATTTAGGACTGAGCTACACACGAGTGGGATTAGAAGAAATCTAGAAAGTATTACCTTGGAGAATCTGTCACTTAAGGGAGAAGTGCTTACGTGTATAAATACAAGAAACTGTGGTCAAATTTTAGATTATATAATATAAGCACAGGGCTGGAGACATAGCTCAGGGGCACAGAGCCTGCCTGGCAAGCGCAAGGTAGAGTTAGATTCCCGGCACCAAAAAATAAAAAAAATGCACATATATGTGTGTGTATTTGTGCGTGTATATATATGTGTGTGTGTGTGTGTATGTGTGTGTGTGTATACACACACACACACACAGAGTCAAAGGTCCTTACCCTTTAGCGGCAATCGTGTGGGAAGCAAGTCATTATGCGGCTGCCCTGACTTTGCTCCAGCCAGGCTGAGGCTCTAAATCAGACTGCCTGCTCGGGTGGCTGTGAAGCTCACTGGTTTAGAGAACACACTTGGAGAAACCCGGAAACAAGAAAACCTAACTCTCGTTTCCCAGGAGGACCGTGCGCTTACAAGAGAAAAAAAGGAAAAGCAGCTCTCATGACGTCTGATGAGCAGAAGCGGTAAGTACACCAGTTTTGGAAGTTCTCTTCCCCTTTATCCCACTTTCTTCAGTTATCTGATGAACTTTTGAAAACAGTTCGAAGCTCGGACATGTAGGAAACGTGGCTTTGTTTCAGCAGTTCCTGGGCTGCAGCGCTCACGGCTGCCCGAAAAGCAAAGGGACACAAAATAATCCTGGACGTGAGGCTTTGCGCTACCCACAGTCGTGAGCAAGCATTTGTCTTATTTTTCTAATATAGCGAGATGAGAAAACTGAGCTGAGAGAGATCACGTAGTTACAGCAACCCAGGGGGATTTAAAGCCAGCTCCGACTACCAAAATCCCTGCTCAGTCACCGCACGACGCTGCCTCTCAGCTGGGACAGGACGCCGGACGAGGCAGACTTCTCGTTCCAAGGCCGTCGCAGCGGCTCTGTGCGCGGCACTCGCGGCCAGGCCCAGCGCCCTCGGTCAGGCGAAGGAGCGGGCACGTGGGGCCGGGGGCCTGCCCGCCGGCAGCTCACCTCTGGGACACAGGCCCTCCGCAGTTTAAGGAGCTGTCGTCCCAGAGCGCTTCCACCTCCCTGACCAGTCAGGGCCTTCCACGTGGACCGCCAGGACCCGGGAAAGAGTTGGCGCGAGGAACGCGGCCCGGAGCCCGCCCTCCAGCCAGGCCAGAGGGCCGCGGGCGAAGGTCCGGGAGCCGAGTGTCCCGGGGCGCAGGTGGAGGGACACACGGGCGAGGTGTACGGTCCACTTCGGGGCGGGCAGGAGGGCGGGCCGGGAGGAAGGGGCCAGGACAGAGCGCGCGCCGGCCGGGCGGGCCCTCCGCTCCCCTCTTCAACCAGAACCCCAGCCGTCGGGTCTACGGACTCGGGCGCTTTATGCTAGACTTTAAGAAGGGGACTTTATGTTTTGAAAAAATGGTTGACACACATAGGTAGAAAAATTCAAAAGACTTCAGGCTTTTCACGCGTGGCCACCGTGTAGACAGAAGTACGAGCTCAGAGACTGGCTTTGGCCCGCTCTGGTTCATGTTCCCGGTCTGGACCTCACGAACTGTGTAACGCAGTAGCAGTTAATTCACCCCAGCGAGCTTCAGTTTGCGCATCTACGGAATGGGCACGGCAAGCCTAGGGACTGCGTGGGCTCCCTGGAGGAAGTCAAGGACATAATTAATGCGCAGCAGATGGTAAGTAATAAACGACAGCTGCTCGTTGTCGCTGATGCTTTTCAACATACAGGAGCAACGGTCCAGTTCTGTTTCTCTCCTCGTGAGCGGAAGGAGACAGGCCGTACAGCCTGCTGAGAGCGGCGGCTGTGCTGTTAACTCCATCAATAAGGAGAGGTCTCGGTTTATGTGCGGATCGTGAGCGTCCGCGGAGTTACGGGATCACCTTCACTCTTCTACTTGGAGATGCCAGAAAGTGCGCTGTCCTGCGGTGTGTTCTTCTTTTACACGGGTTAAGGAGCAGCTCAGGACTCTGATATCTGCTCGTTGCTAAGTTGATTGCTTTTAAGCATCCAATTACTTAATAATACAGTAGCCAGTGCACATTTACCAAGTACTACGCCTTTGCTTCCTCTATGCAAAATGAGGGTGATTTTACTAATAACACAAAATTACAACAGGCAAAGATTATAATAGTGCCAGGGACATGAAACCTAACACATGACCTTAAAATAGAATACTTCCGCAACACTTTAGTATTAACTGTTACTATTTTTATTATTGACTTCTTTTTGTACTTTTTAATATTACAGGGATGTTTTAGAGACTATTTTCCTCATGAAGAAGCTCACACTTCTTCGGGGATATAGCTCAGTGGCACAAGCACCTGCCTGGCAAGCACAAGGTCCTGAGTTCGACTCCCAGTACCCAGAAAAGAAACTCTGACTGTAGGTGTATTGGGAGTGTCGATGTGATGTACTTAGTCCTTGTCTGTCTTCAGCACGGGGTGGTCCTTGTGCTCTCCACCTGGCAACAATCTTCACTACTTATTTTCTTGTAATCATCCTCTTTCCTCATTTCTATTATTTATCTGGATTATGCAGGCGTTTGAGTTTGAGATTCCCAGTTTATAGGTTATCTGGGAAGATACACACACACACACACACACACACACACACACTTAAAGTTATGATAGTAAAAACAAAGCAGGATAATTTTCACTATGGATGATACCTACTAGTATCTTAGTATTAAGAGCCAGGTCTATGCATTCGTCAGTCCATTACTACATTTGACAGGTTCACTGAATGCTTAGTATGTACTAGTCAGTTTTCTATTTCCTAGAAACTAAAAAGAAGTCTGAAATTGGAAAACAATATGAGACAGAAAAGATATGGACAGTGTTCAATATTGGCAGAATTGGTGAACTTCAAAGTGATTTCCAGAGAAATCTGGGAAGCCACCCTAAGATTTATAAAAGCTCTGCATGCCAAGAAAACCTAGCTACGCCTCTTTCTCTCTAATCAAACAGATGGACTGTGCCAAATTTAGCTTCTTCCCTTCACAATACCAAAAGCTATTCCAGGACCCTTTCCCTACAGTGCTAAGGGCCGTCCAAATTTGAAGCTAATGCCAGGGTGGTTCCTGGTATAGAGGAAAGAACAAGAGGTAAGCTCTCTTTGGGAATTCTGCAGACTTTTTAACTGCGTAGCTTCTAGGCCATACGTCCTACCATGTACCGTGCTACTTGCATTCTTTTAGTTCATGATTGAAATACTGTTTAGCTGCTGTCACATTCTCTTGCTCTTATGTTAGCTGTGAAACACAAAACATCTCCTTCACAGGCTTGCTGTCATTGCCAAGATGTTGTGCAAACTTTAGTACATAAAATATTTTTAAAGAAAAATATGCTCCAATGCATTGGCTCTGATTTCCACAGTCGGCCTCCCTCTTTGCCTCACTCAGCCATGCAGAACTTGACATCATAGAGATTGCCTGTTTGTCCTCCAGCACATTCCTCCTGAAGGGCATATGAAGGTCATAGTAAAAATGGTACATTATCAGCCTGTAGATGACGATGTACCTGTGGCCATAAATTACTTATTCTATGATCTCTATTGATACAGTCTTGTATGTGACAGGAAACACAGCTTTTCAGAGAATTGAGTGAAGCATTAATTGGGCTACAAGTAACAGTCATATGATGGGCTTAAATCATTAATTTTTCATTTTACAGATTTTTTTCTGATTTCACCTATAAAATTACAGTATTCAATCTTAAACCACAAAGTAAGTTTCTGACCTTATCATTTTGTAATTGGGACAGGGCAGAGAAAGGCCCTGTCCCAAATGTAATTTGCATTTAATATACACTCACAGTTTTTCAAATGCCTGTGCATGTGTGTGAGTGTATGTATATTCCAGACTTTGAAGTCTTTCTGGAGTATTAACTGAGTCACTTAGAGCAGTAGACCAGTGTTTAAAATTTCTTGATTCTTGCTTTTATCCTGCACAGGACTGCCTTACCAACGAAAGCATATCTGCATTCTTTTAATAATTTCCACCCATAACCAATCTATATCCTTAGTATTATTATCTTTATTTTATTCTTATTCATTCAACAAATAATTGTTGAACATCTTCTATACATCCTACATTCTTCTAGGCTTGAAGTTAAGGCAGTAAAAATGGGTCAAAATGGCTTTTCATGAACCTAAAACAAAATTTTTATGAGTTTTAGAATCATAACCTCTTAGTGGGATAAATCATTTGCCCAAAATACAATTCCAATCAGTCAGAAAGGGTTGAGATTGTAGTTTCAGTATTTCTAAGGCTGCACATAAGTGCTCCTGTGCATTTTCCAGGTCCTCTTGGGAGTCCTCTTTCTCTAAGGCTTGGCCTTTCTCTGCCCTGTCCCATACCACTGTCAGCATTCGCCTATTCCATTTCTGTTCTTCCATTTTGAGAGTATTTTAAGATTATTTCAAATCAGTATTGAAGATCTTATAATAAGTTCATATGAATACTTTAAAAAAATTCTCCATCCTTTCTGTCATTTATAAAGAGGTAGTATGTTTTTGATGGAGTTACTACACTCTAAAGAATTTTAGATTCAAACTATACATAGACACTAAACTGTCTTTATAACAAAGCATCCATCCATCCATCCATCTATCCACTCATTTCTATCTATCTCATCTATCTATCTAATCTATCTATCTATCTATCTATCTCATCTAGCTCAAATTCCAAGTCCCTTTTATCATATCCCTAAAAAGGCATTCAACCTCCACTTATATTACAGAAAACAATCCAGGTGCAATAACTGAAATGCTTTTCAAAAATTTTAAATTGTTATTTTTAACAACATCTAAATAAGGAAAATGCTAATATAGATCTTTGCATGTGATGAGTTCTGTTCCTTCACTTATTTTTAAAGAACAGATATTACCTGAGTATAATTTAAGTGCCAAGCATTACAGTAGAAGTTAAGGAACTAAGATCATTTGTACACAGATGTTTCTGCTAAGGTTTTCATCTCCTAGAATAAAACATAGTTACACTCTGGATTGTGGGCAATCTTAGCCCACAGCAAACAATCAAAATTCCATGCCTGTGGAAAATTCTGCTGCCTACCTACACTTTTAAGTTTTACATCTGTACTACTAATGAGAAATTTATTTTCTAGAATGGTCTTAAAGATATGAGGAGATCATCCACAAAAACCGAAACTTTCAGCTGAAGACAGAACATGTTCACAAGTGACTGTGTGTGCATGGTTGATTTATGGTTTGTTTTTTACAAGCAGGGCTCATGTACAAAAAATCTGGCAAAAAATTCTTTCCCAAGTTTGTTACTTCACTGATTTTATATCTTGCCCATGGATCACCAGCAGATACATTAAACCAAAGAGGTTGCAAACTATGTCTATAAACCTGTTAGAAAACTAAGTGAACACTTGAGCTCTTTTAAATTGCACAAATTTTTCTCCGAGGGCAACTTACTTGTCTCTTTGATATTAACGGTTTCTGTCAAAGTAAACCTGAAGAGCTTTTGGAAAAATGTTGAAATTTAAAAATTAAGAACAAATCTCATTATCTCAGTCATTCCAGCTCGTTCAGCTAATTTAAAATTTCTAATATAAAAATTTAAAGGAAGTATGTTTGAAGACGATCTTGTAAATCCAGCAGCGAACGGTGGAGGGCAGGCGTGGCTATTGGGTCTTACTCTGAGAAAGTGTCTCTGTCGGTCATGGTCAATATGTAAGGTATCTCTCTGAAACATATTCACTAGTAAAAATTCTGGAATTACCTCTTTCATTTTAATTCAAT
This sequence comes from Chinchilla lanigera, assembly GCF_000276665.1. Lineage (NCBI taxonomy): Eukaryota > Metazoa > Chordata > Mammalia > Rodentia > Chinchillidae > Chinchilla > Chinchilla lanigera. Next base: position 869,559 of record NW_004955412.1, read on the forward strand.
CCGAGGACTCTGTGTGACAGGACTTGTTTCAGCAAATGGTAGAAAATGTCCCGTTAGACCGCGTCCTAAGGCAGCCAACAAAAATGTCCCCGGTTTCATGGAAGTATACTGAAGTATTAACACTCACTGAATTTACTCTGTTTTACTGTGAAAACAGTTTTGTGGGGCGAACAGCAACTTTCACAAAGGGGTCAAAATTATTATTTGGTAGGTATTGTTCTCTTACTACTACAAAGATTCTAAAAAATATAACTGTCACTCTATGGCTCTCTGTAAAATGGTTCTTTGTTTCTCTTACTTAGAAGGGGGGTATTTAACGATCTCTTCCCCCACAGAGTGAAGTAATGTGGGTTACTCGAGATCCATGAGAGTATTCTGGTGTAGGATGACTGCCCTTTGTTTTTCTTGGCTTCCAGAGTTAGGCAACTGCAATTTGCAAAACAAATTCAAGATTAAGTACCCAGCTGGGCAAGTCTGTACAGTAGATCTCACAAACTGATTTGCTATTCAATCCATCTTTCTCTGTTCTCCCCTTTCTTTTCCGCTTTTTTTTTTTTGTCTCAGTGAACTAACTGCTCAGTGTTCCTCCCGGGTATTTATCTTCGGAGCTGTCTGCTGATAAAACCATTTATTTCTCTCGGCCTGAGCAACAGGTTGCCCCGTTTCGGTTTCCCTCCAAGCTGACAGGCCTGCTCGCTTCAGCTTATTTATTTGGGGATGGATCCTGAGATAGCTGTGGGTGACTCACATAATCGACACACAACAACAGCAACAACAGCGACGCCAACAACGATGACACCACAGCAAATTATCGGGGAATCATCCAGAAAGCGGCTCATCAATGGAAGGACAGAGGGGATCCAGCTCTCCTCTCCTCAGGCCACCAGGTGGTCCAGTCTTCAATTTCAAGGGGCAGCGTCCAGTGACTGATATGCAAGTCGCCCTTGGTGAACAAAATTTTGACGGGAACACGGCCATACGCATTCACTTACATGCTGTCACACCACACTAACACACTCAAATGCTGCGTAGACCTTCTGGCTCGCAAAACCCAAAATGTTCACTACTTGGCCTTTTACAAGAAAAATGTGTTGGTTTTTGCTCTATTTACCTATCCTGGCCAAATAATGCTGGATACTTTGGTCTTTCAGAATTCGATGGAAAAATACCTCATAGAGACTATCTGGTGATTCTCGGGAGTAACTGGCAATTGGGAATAACAAATACGTATCACGAGATCTGTTCACACCAGCCTCCCCTCAGCCACATGACAAGTAACGGAAACTGAAGAACTACTTTCAGGTCCTGTATCCAGCTTCATTTTGTAGATGAAAGCATGGCCCTAAAAGATGAAGGAATCGACTTGTGCAAGGTCACACACCTAACTGAAAAATGAAGAACATATATATCCAATTCCAGGAAAATACAGTAAGGAGAAATAAGCAGAAAAAAATCTACTGTCATGAAAGAACTGTAGCTTGTCTGATCGATCAGGCCCTTGGAGGGTGAGGAGTGTGATGACATATTGAAACGAGGAGTTTGAAAACATGGAAGAATGTATTTGATTTAGTATTTTTTTGTTCTTTGTGATTATGAGTGTTAGCTGCATTTTCCTTCCGTGTAGAAGGGCATTCTGTGTTCCCTTAGTCAGCGGGGAAATCTTAATCATATGTTTATAATTTGTTTGCTTGAAATGATTAGAATGAGTTTTGTGGTCACTGTAGAGTTCACCCTTCAGAGGTACCTAATTTTCAAGTCACCAGGACACTGTGTCTATTCTTAGCCTCTGGGGTGGACACTCACTCTGGACTGGCACAGCGACCAGCTGCATGAGTTGGGGAGCAGCGCTCGGGTGGGACCGTGTCCAGGAACAAATCATCAGTCGGTCAGGGTGGGGTGGGAAGAGTGTCGTAACACAGGGGAAAGAATGAAGAATTGTTCTTAAAAGGAAAATTCTTCAAGTTTAGAAGGGCTCTTTGTAACGGACCTGAAATCTGTGTTCTGGAAGTTGGCTTTTAGCTTTCTGCCCTTGAGCAGGGGTTTCAGGTCTTTCCTCGTACCACACACAGTACCTTTTGAGGATTTCACAAAGCTATGGATTCTGCCTCTCCCCTCGTGCCCAGAAACACCCATACAACTGACAATTCTGTCTGCAATTTCAGGGAATTACAGATTCTCTAAACATCTACAGACCATCTATAAACCTCACACTGGGATCCTGCCTCCTAAAGTTAGTGTTTATGGAAGCAATAAAATGATTATTCCCTTGGACAGATCCTGCACACGCACTCTCAGATTAAAATCACCCACGGCTCCTCACTACTCAGATACCAAGTCTTAACTCCTGGGAGTGGTGCCTAAGACTCTTTGGATTTAACCTCTGCAGCTTTTTTTCCATAACGCATCTCTCCCACAGTCCGAACCACAGAGACCTGAGACTAACTTCCATTCCCCAAACTCTCAGACCTTCTGTATGTGCTCACACCCCTCTGCCGGGCACATTCCCCCTCTGCACCTCCCTACTCGGTCAGCACTCATTCTGGGACCCGCTCACACGGCACTTTTCAGGAAGTCTCTGCCTTCCCGACACTGAGCGGGGCCCATCTCGTCTGCGCTTCTGTAAGACCAGGTGCCGTCTCCGGAGGCCGCATCCGCCACAGTCGCCCGTTAAGTAAACGCCTCTCCCCGTACATGTGGCTGGAGGGCTGGGACGTGTTCCCTGTGACATTGCCAGGGTGCAATGGGCTCTCCAAAGTGGTTTTTGAACAAAAAGAATATCTGAATGAAGACACTGTGAAGCAGCAAATGGGGAAGAACCTCTGCTGGGAGGCGTATGAGATGAAAATGGTGGCTCTCTTAAAAAGCAACCAGAAAACCAAAGCAGAGGAAAACAGGCAGAAACTGGGCAAGATTGTTAAGTTCAGTGTTGTATTTTAATGGGTGTGTCACCTTACAAGGGCCTTTGGAATGAAGAGTGCTTTAGGAAAGAGGAGTTAGCGCTGGAAGGTGGCGGAGACAGTGACAATGACACTGACGCACAGGGGTGAGAAAGCAGGAAGAAGGCATACTGAAGGGGCACAGCTCCTACTACAGTTGTTGTTTCAGAGCTAGGGTGCCAGGCCATGTGCTGAAGGCTTGACATTGTTATCTCACCTCATTCTTATAATAATTTTGCCTCATCGTTATTCAGATTTTAAGGGTGAGGAGAGAGAGCTTGAAAAATTTCTCTTTATTTTTTACAATTCAAAATACCTTGACTGAGCTTAACAAAACAAGGCAATAAAATCCCTCTGCTCTAAAAGAAATTGGAGTCTGTAGGCAGCCATACTGAAAAGTGAGTTCCAGGATCAGACATACCTGCGGCAAAATTCCAACTCTGCTTTTGCTCAGGTTGTATAGGGATAATCATACCTCTGAGGTTAGTTCTTCAGTGAAGTGCTTTGTATAGTGTTATTCTTATGCTTCCTTAAATTAATCTGAACATTACACACAATATATCATGTATGTAATATATACACGTATGGCATATATTGATGGCAATGGGATAAATGATATACAATTTCTAGTTGCCATATAATGAGGGTAGGAAGGAGCCAATCAGCACCAGTTATGTGAGCTGTCTTCAGCCACTTAAGCATAGCAGTAACAGCATTATCACCATTGCTTCTACCAATTACAACAAGGCTGGGAAATAGTGTTTAAGGGTGATTTTGTCTTTTGTTGATTTTATTCCAATGGATTGTACCTATTTTAATCTCTTATTTTTTTGGTTTATCATTTATTTAGAATGGGTACGTGCAATTAAAGGTAAAAGATTTATGCAAACTGAAGAGAAACCAGAGTATGATAAGGAACCAGTTAAAACCTTAAATTTTTCTGTTATTCCAGAAAAGTGTGGACGGTGTTATGGTGTTAGACGGGATAAGTTATCAGCATTTTCTGTTCTCATTACAACTGAAGGCCACTCAGTAAAGGATTAGCAATGGAGAATGATAACAGGATAAACACTAGCACCGTTCAAAAGAACACAAGCCTTTTAAGGGTTAGGTCCTAGATTCAGACTATTGTCAAATTACACATGAAACAAATCTAGAATTTCAAAAACTTCATTTACAAATGTGGCTTCTTAAATCTTGAAAGAATGTAAGATGTTTTATTGTGGAACTAAAATCCCAACACTTTTGGCTTTAGAATTTCACCTCAATGAAAATTATATAGATTAATTCTAGTTTCTTATATTCTTGTTTAAGTTTCTAATAGATTAAAGCCCTTACAATAATGCTTTTTTCATACTATTGCTATGTGCCTTAAATAAAACCATGAAAGTAAAATATGTGGTATAATCTTTGGCTCATAAATGGTCTTTTCTGTGGTTTGAATGATGGTGTTTTGTACAAAATTTGTGTTTTAACTTAATCCTCATCATCATGGTTGTATTAAGAGGTGGAGCCATGGAAGTGTGCGTAAGCTGTGAGGGCCCCACTTCATGAAAGGGATTAGGCACCCTTACGAAAGTTCTGGAAGGAGTGATTTTGACCCCACTTTGGCTTTCACCTTTGCCACGTGAGGATGCCATCATAAGAAGAAGCCATTCAAGGGACAGGGCTCACCAGAACCAATGCTGACACCCTGACCTTGGACTTCCCAGGCTCCAGTATGGTAAGAAGCGAATTTTCTCCTCATAAATAACCTAGTTTGCAGTATTTTATTACAGCAGCACAGAAGGACTAAGCATTTGAAAAAGCACTTATTTTCAGCAAGTTTTTGCCCTCACAATTTTCACTTGTTCTTTTTTATTTTACACACAATTGTTATAGACAGCTAAGTTAGATAGAAATATTATAGGCAGTGAGATAGGGCTGGGCCCTCGAAGGAGCCAGTGCTGAAGATGCGATAGCTTGCAATTGTTGGGGAGACAGGCACCTCTTCTGTGGACCAGACCTCCAGACAAAAGACGAAATAAGGGCCGGGGATAGAGCTCAGCGGCATAACCGCCTGCCTGGCAAGGGCAAGGTCCTTCCCAGTACAAAAAAAAAATATAAGAAGATGAAACCAATGCCTCCATATACTTCCCAAGAATAAACATCAGGGATTGATATTCTAAGTAGGTATCTGTCACCCTGAGAAAGCCAGGAAGAGCCGCTCACCCAAACCCCTACAGGAAGAGCCGCGATTCTATATTCACGCCTGCTTGCTACGTGACTGGCTTCCCATTTCATCCCATTTAAACAATTTTACCTGAGCAATTACGCTTGTGATCTTACTGGTTGACCATAGTTTTGCCCACCTCTTGCCCACCTTGCAGGTCCTCATTTTCCTCCATGTTGGACCCACTCACCTCGAGGTTTGGCTCTATAAAAATCTCTAGAAAAGGCATGGTCCTTGGCAACACACTCAGGACCTCTTTTGTCCCTCTCTCAGACAGAAGTTTTCTTTTCCCCTATCAATATATTCTGCTCTTAACTTCCAGTGTTGATAAAATTCATTCTTTGGTTTTAGAGAACATGAACTTGTACCAGACATCTAGCAGGTTGGGAATTTCTTTCCCCAGATCACAGTGACATTCTTCCAGGCATCTGTGATGTGTGAGTCTTTTAAATTTTGCTGTCTTCTTTTAAACCCCTCTAGGCCTTCTTTCCCAACTTTAAAATATGCATGTTAGATTATAACTTCCACATTCCACTTGAGCACTGAAATAGTTGAAATGCTATTTTTATTTAGTCAACTGAACAATAAAAACCATTGTGATTAAAAAATTCAATTTTTCCCACATCTAAAATACAATCTAACAGCACGACATGAAGAAATTTTGCATTTGTCCTGAACCAGTGGTCGGGCAGTCAGCTGACCCAGTTGGAGGTGGAGGAGGGGAGATCAAGCTGGTTCTCTTCTTCTGATGCAATTGAGATAAATGAACTGAGGCTTAGAAATGGAGATGTTGAGAAAATAGACTGAATTCTGGATGTGTTCATATAAATAAATATAAAAGGTACAGATAGGACTATATAGCTTTGGTAATAACTTCTGACTTTTCTCTGTTGATTCCATAAAAAGTCTGTATTATTCTGCAAAAAAAAATCTGCAAACTATTTCTTTAGAAATAATTTTTATGCAACCTCAGAGAAAAAAAAAAGAAATAACTTTTATGGTTTAAATCCTCCTTCTGCACTGATATATAAAATATACTAACCTATAAACTTTATGATATAAAGTACCCTACGATTCTTACATATTTTCTTTATAAGAAATTGAGCGAATGTCTTGGTTATTGCAGGTTTCTATCAGGCACCCAAATCTAGATGCACGTAGATGCGCTACAGTGACTTTGGTCAATATCTTCAAACCCATGCAGCAGCTCTAATGTGACACGAGCAGCCATTTTTGAATGTATTTTTACAATGACCACAGAAGGACATCAGAAAGGGGCCATCTGTTCCCTCTTAAACGTAGCTCTGAAGTCGCACTTGGCCTAGCAGAGCAAGCCACTAAATACTTCAGGGGGACTTCAAAAACGCTGGATTCCCCCTAAAAATTGCAAAGGGATGAACTTCAAAAGACTAGAGGTTTCACTTGGACCAATTCCCAGAAAATCAGGTTATTTACTGAATCTTATTTATGCAAACTATCCAAACACATTTTGATCTGCATAGTACCAAAATAGTGTTTTATAAAAATGATAACCTTAAATGAAAAGTAGAGAAGAATAAAGAAGATTGACTTTTTTGGCCTGATTACTTTTTTCTATCTATACTAATCAAATCTGCTGCACAGTACTGCCAGATCTGCTGCTTCCTATGGCTAAGAGTCTCCAAGAGCACCTAGCTTTTCAGTAATTCTGTTGAGTAAAACAAAAGATATCTTAAACATATATACACAAGTTTTTAATCTCCCTATTCCCTGTTTAGAGTTACAAGTGGACTAAAAAGGCTAAATTATTTTTAGAAACCAACCATGGAGGCATTTTTCATCTATAAGGATCTATAATGTATCTTTGCATTCACAAGCTGACTGTAATCTGCATTATTCATATAAATAGAGAATACTACTGAATAAGGTAGGTATATTCCAACATAGGTGACTGTTGTCACTTGGATCCCAATTATACCTTGTATTTATCTCTGTTCTAGGATATACAAGTAATTTATTTACCTGCATATTTTCTCTTACTGTATTATGGTTAATTTAAGAACAAGGATTATTTTATTCATCTGTGCATTCCCAGCAGCATAGATGAACTTAAAATACAGTAAATATTCAGTATTACTTGTTACTATATAACAAGTACTCAAAAATAAGATTAACTACAATTATAACATGATTTATAATTAAAGTGTTATTAAAAATCTAACATGTATATCAAAAGTTTTCAGTAAAATGATAAATGTCAATATTAGACACAATATAAAATGCCTTATCTGTACCTATTAATTGTCAATACAAAATACTGTATAAACACTTTTACTTTTAGTTAAAACCTTGAACTTAAATTCAGTACATATAGACATACGTGAACTTTTAACCTTCTTATGCATCAGTTTGGATAAGGTGATCGTATTGGTTCTGTTACTCTTAACTGGAAACAGATCCTTGATTTGAACATAACCGTTCAGTGATTTTTCACTTTGGTAAACATTTGTGGCTTAGGTTCCCCACTGCTGATCAGGACAGAATGTAGGAAGGAAGATTGATACCCTTGCAGTTACCAGTGTTTACATTGCTTTGTCCTTTCCAGACCCATGTGGTAGTTCTAAACGGATATACATTTGGGACTGCAACAAATCTTTAGCAGCTGGCTCGATCCAAGTAACAGTTCATTTAGTTGTATATCTGGGCATTTATGAATATTTAAATCAAAACTGTGATGATATTTGAGCCAACTGGATCCCCTTTAGAATTTTAAAATATTATTCAGCTGTCCTCAGAAGAAACAAACAAAACAAACATTTAAAAAATTTGTAGTTTCTCCATAAACTTAACAGAACTTGGGCCAAGCATTTAAAATACCACACACTGACTTTCATGGAAATTTAAAATGAGCCCACTATTTACTCTCTGTATGGATTACCAAATAATTGGTTGGAAACAAATCACTTACCTAAAGTATCAGAATCAACAAGTGAGTTGTTTTCCTGTGAGCAAGATATGACCTTATTATCTCACCCTAAAATGTGATTCCCTTTAAGATTTTCAGTTGAAGTCTATCACGCTTATCTAATTCCTCTCAGATACTCAGCTTGCTTCTGTAGAAACCCTGTACTGACACTTCTGTGGGGGTCTACTCTCATCTGAAAAGTTGCTCTTTTTAAGATGTTGGATAAGCGTGAGTATTCCATTTGGGGAAATGGGATATCAATAAGTATTTTGAGCATTAATTAAACGTTTTGAGCTCTTTGAAAACAAAATAACACTATAGAATGTAATGTTAATGTGACTAGGCATATCGATCAGAGGAGAGGAATGACAACTCAATTCCTGTTAGATACACACGTATCATCTGACTGAAGATACCCATCCCCATGTACAGCCGTCCTTCTGCACTCCACCAGTGCCATTTCTCCTCCACTTCTCTGATACACTGGAGTATTTTCTCACACATTTTCTTTGGTTTAACCATTCCTCTGGCAGCTTGGTTCATGGTTTTCCTCCATGTCATCAGTGCACAATTCATCCCTACGCTCTGTGCAGCTTTCAAGTTCAAAATGGTATTAGTCTTCAAATTTCATCTGGTTCTGCTCAAAAGCGAAAGTGAATTGGTAATTGTTTTGTGGAAAAAGTGAAAATCTGGACGATTTAGCTTATTTTAGTAATTTAGCTGTATATAATGTTAATAAAAATCAAACAGAGGCTATTTGTGTGTGATAAATAATTTTCAGTGAAATTTAATTCAGTAGAACCTAGTGGGGTACTCGCTAGTACACTGGTCTAAAATGGTTTAAGAAAACAACATGGGCATTATATATGGTCACTTCTGAGGGAAAGCAGAAAAACTGTGGTAATTTACCAGTGAGCATTTATGACAGTGAAGGAAAGCTGTAAAATTTCTATTTAAATGTAAGTAATAATTCATAATGCTGTATACAGAGTAGTTTATTTTGACATGCTTCCCCTGCCCTAACATTTTAGGCTAGCTATTGAGAAATATTGCACAAGGACCAAGCCTACAGAGTGGTCAAGTACTCCTTAATATAAATATCTACGGTCAAGGAAAAATCTAATCAGGCCTAACAAGATTTACAGATTGGGTTGTTGAGAAATGTCCTTCAGAAGGTTTCAGTTCAACAAAGTGAATCAGGGACAATTAGCAGGTTTGGAGCTGATCTACTCATAGCAAACTAATATTTCTTAAATGACCAAACCAGTATAATTGTAAACCTCCTGACTTCTTTCTTAAGTACATTATACTGTTGTAACATCAATAGATAGATAATTGTGGTCAGAGAAAACTTACATCTGTATCTTTAATTACATCTGGGTACACATTTAAACATAACAGCGAATATTTTTCCAAGAAAACTAGATTTTCTATTCAAGGACTTGAATGAAAAATATTTTTTTCTACTTGAGAAGTTTCAATGTGAATCTGCTGGAAAATGTTGGAGTTGGCCTTTTGCAGGGTTAGACAGTATCACCTTGGGCACAGGACTCTGACAGAGGCCCCCTTGAGCTGCTTGAGGTTCAGCATTCCCTGCTCAAGTTCCCTGACTGCTCTGCAGAGGACTTAAAAGAAACAGGTAACAGAACAAAAGAATACTATTTTGAACCAAATAGCATGTACAGATGTAAAACATAAGCTAATTGAAACGTGCAGGCATATAAGAAAAAACTATAGGAAGATTTGGCAGGGGTGAGGGGCGAAAAACACTGACTTTTGGCTATGGTGTAGTAGGAACAATCTGAGAATATCTCCCAAAACTGTGTCAGTCTATATTAGTACTTTTACCTAAAAATATATTTTAAAGTAATTTCATTATAATGATGTGATAATATTTATAAGAATTTCATAGTTTTATAAGCTCACTTCAGCCCAGAAGAAAAAAATGTAAAATATTGTTTTCAACCTTAGAATGTTCTATTTTCTTTTATTGTAATAAAATAAATATTCAAAAATGGTAATGCGAAAGTCCACAAGCCAACAGACCAATGACAGGGTAAGTGGGTTTGTTTTTCCGTAGGCTTTAGGAAAATGCCAAAGCACACTCCAGCCTCTCGCATGATTTAGCGGTTAAGAACCAGATTTGGAAAGCACAATTTAATATTGTATTTATAGAAGGCAAGATAAATGGTAACATAACTTTGCGTTTTGATTTGTAAATGTCTGTGGTTGCCCAAAATAAAAAGATATATGGACATGTGTGTGTGCGTGTCGGGGGAGGGTCTTTATCCGATTACGTACACCACAAGTTCTACTTCTGCCTGTGTCTCTTATAAAACTTTAAAATGTTGCTAAAGTTTTATACGACACAATCCAGCCAAGCCAAACTCCTGGTTACCTGTTCTCCACTCTGGGGCTGGATTTAGATTTGTAAACAGAGCCTCGTCTCAAACCACCACTAGCAGGCACTATCAGAACGTTTTCATTAGAGCACATTCTAATGAGCAAAAAGGGAGCAGCGGCTCCCATCAACAGGATCAGTGAACAAAATCTCATAGCAACAGACACCAAAACAGGCCCTCATTACAAGCCACATGCAACAATCAAGTCTTTAACCAGAACAAAGGTTGACAGTGATTAATCATTAAGCGGTTCCTTGTGCCTCGCTGCACGTGTTCTTAGCAGCCTCCTACAGAGGCAGTCTGGCATACTTCCTGTCTCTGTGCTCTGCTGTGCCATGTCTGCGGGACACCCAGGCAGCCTCCTCACTATTTTCATTTCAAATGTTACAGACATCCACAGAGCTTCTGTGTGCACATGTCTTGACTTTATTCTGAGCCTGGCAGACTCTGAATGGATATGGGGAGCGAGAATACAATCAGCCATTAACTTCGCATCTGCTTTCCTAGACTGTCTTCGGAGGCAGTACAAGAGATGGACTAAACACTGTGTTATATAATGAGCCTTTGAAATCTGTTTGTTTCCTTAAGCAGCACAGTAAGTTGATACGATTTAATTGTGTAGCGGGCACAAGATACCTTCACCTACTGTTCCCACATGAAAACGAGGTCTGTGTTGACAAACCACCACACTTTTCAACTGCAATAAAACATTGTCAGAAATTCTCTTCCAAATTATTCTGTTTCAATAAAGCCACAGAGTTGAAACGTGCCAACTTTATCATGTCATTTACGGGCCCCCTTCTTGTGTGTTTTTAATTACCTGCCTAGGCACTGTTTATCGGTTTTAGCAGGTCATGCAATAGCATACGTGTTCATTAGAATGGGCTGAGTTGGAGGCTTTTTTGTCTCACTTTTAACATATAACTATCCCTGATGATGACCGTGCTTCCTATGAGCCAGGAGATCAGGCAAAGAAGAGATGGATTATAAGACAGATTTCCAGGAGGTCGGAAACAAAGCTTAATGAAAATAACCAAAAAATAAAATAAAAAATGACCAGGGGAAGCCAGTTACCTAACAACATTATTTTCCTAATAATAAATATCAAGTTTAACACTAACAAAATGAAAGAACCCTAAGGAATCTTTGTATCTATTAACTTTTCAGCTAGCCAGATTTAATTAATGTCAGTCAGTACTCCAGCAGCCTACGTTGTAGATTTTAACTAGTACATTTACAGTTTAAAAGCTAAAGCCAGAAATCTAGCCACAAAGTATAAAACACTTAGGATAGAGCTGTAATTTCTTTAAACTGAGTTAATTTACTAAGGAGATGGAGATGAAAATGACATTCTTCAACCCAAAAGACCACCTCATCATTGGTAACTAACTCTTCACACAAATGTAAGTGACAGGGATGACACGATGGTCACTGATTCTCCTTAAGATCAAAGCGACCTGATAGAAAACCTCATTTATGAAATGAACACCTTTTAGCCAGAACCTTCTGGGGTCCACGTTTGAAACCGATCTCAGAGAGCTCTGACTTGTGAAGGAGAACAGTGATGAAGTGTAGCGGGAAAGACCGTAGGGTTTGAATGGTTTCAGGAGACAATGAAACCAACTAGTCTTGTTATTTTGACTCAATTCAATTTATAGTAATAGGGCTGGGGATTTAGCTCAGCGGCAAAAGCGCCTGCCTGGCAAGCGCAAGGTTGTGAGTTCGGTTCCCGGTACCGGAGAAAAACCAAACCAAAACAAAAAAAAAACCTTTCAATTTATAGTAATATATGCTAATTGATTCTATGCATTTTGCAGTTGGGGTAAATTGACTTCATTTTACACAAATATGCTTTTTAAACAATACTGACCTGACTGGGTCTGCTTATCCTGTCTTTTCTAAATGAGAAGCTAAGCGTGTAGTATTTGGTGGCTTGAGTCAAAGTCTTAGAACAAAGACCTAAATCAATTATAAATAGAAACTCTGAAACTATGTATACATGGCATAGATTCCAAACCTACGGAAAATGCTAATTTCCAAATCATGGAATATGCAAATCTCAAATAAATTTAACTACTTATTCTTTTGGGTAATTAACCCATGAATACCAAAGTAACTATGATATGGTGGGGATTTAACCTCATATCACATACTGTGATGGATGTTTTATGAGCTATCACATTGCATACTACAGTACAATGAAAGTTTATATATGAGAGGCCCTGTTAGTATTCCCATTTTACAGATGAGAGAATTGACATTTAGGGAAGTTAAATAATTCACCTAGTTTATAAGCAATAGAGTCAAAAGTGTACCTCAGGCATGTTGCCTCTGAAGCTCTGCTATAATGTTGGAAAAGAAATAGTACAGGAGTAACTCCGCCAGAGTCCTTGTTATAAAGGGGTGGTGAATCTGTACTTTAGGCTCATAATCTGGAGAGATGAAGCAACATGATCTCCTACACAAAACTGCAATTTGTAACAGGGTCTGCATTGGATATAGAAGTAACATATCATTGGGTCAGTTGCTTTACTTTTTGAATACCAGTTTTCTCATGATAAAAGTGGTAAAATGCTTAATTTCCAGGATAGTAGTGAATTTCAATGGAGATAATATCTTTAAAAGAAAAAAT
>NW_004955412.1:882784-1015977 GCF_000276665.1 Chinchilla lanigera
AAAAAAAAAAAAGAAATCACTTTATAAACACTGTATGCTAGTTGGTTGTTCGTTGTGGTTTAATGTGAAAAATAAAAGCATGAAGTTGCTGACATGTTCTCTACTCCAGAAAATGTGGAAAAGCAAATAAAAAAATGCAAGTGCTAAGAGGGCAAACCAAAAGGTGACTCACGAAGACACATTAGTGACGACCTGTGAATGCCCAAATAATTAGGAGACTCTCTATACCACAGAACACAAAAACAAAAGTGCCCCAGCTCATTAAATAAACAATCTGCAGGCGTTGTGGCCTTGTTGCTAAGAATGTGGACTTTGCACTGAGATGTGGATTTAAGCACTGGGCAATCTGCTCCAGTCTTAAGGTCTCTGATTTTCTCATTAGTGAAATGGATAGCATGAACGAAGAAACTAAGGAGAAAATGCAAATAAACGTTTTACTTTAACAAAGTTTGATTAACAGAGTGGCTATTAATATTGTTGTTTTTTGTTGTTATTTAATTTATCAGATGAATATAGTTTACAGAAAAAAATATGATTTCAGGAGAGGTCTATGACCAAGATCACGTATTTGTGGCTCCCAGGGTTTTGACATTTTTAAATCTCTACACCATAAACATAAAAAGATATTGGAGGCTGTCTTCAGGTATGCCATCAGGTTGATTCTAAAGTCCTTTTGCTCAAACCATAAGCTTTACTTAAACTGCTTCGCCTCAAAGGTGGACTCATATCAGTACTTCAGATTGAGTCTCTGTGTCTGTAGGCTGACCTAGAACATGGGATTTAACGAAGTGCAGTGCAGCTCATGACAGGAACCTGGAACCGCCTTCTACTGATCACTGAGGACAACGCCTGCATGCAGGGGGGCAGGCGGGTGGGTGGTTCCTGTGGAGGTGGGGCACACAGAACACACAGGCAAGGGACAGGGGGGAGACAGACTGAAAGACGAAAACCGGAGATTAAAGTCATCCTCACTGTCGTGATCCCAGCACTGTAGGGAGCTCTGCGGTGATGAGATTATCAGGTTACCACCTGCACCAGATTCAGAGCACTCCTTCAGCACACCTCCAGCGTCTACTTTGTTGGTGTTTCGAATCTTCCACCTCTCCCAACTTTGAAGCAAAAGTCTAGTGGAGATATTCAGATCCCGGGGGAACTTCCATTGCTAGGGTGGAAGCTAATTAGGATAATATTTCACAGGGGCTTTTGGAAATAAAAGAGGGCTCCTTATGCTCATCTAGATAGGACGACTCAGAATGCCCTCCTCAGTTTGCATTTGCATGGAAGAATGGCTTTCAGGATATAGAAAAAAGAGGTGTGAATGCTAACTTTTCAGTCTTTTCAGATTAGAACTCTAAGACTTCTTTGAATTTAGGAATAACAGAATAAAATGTTGTGAGAAAAGTTTGTTTAAACAGATAACGAAAAAAGGAGAAAGAACCAGTCAAATGTGTCCAGCAATCCTTTCTTATAATATATGAGAACTAAATAAAATTTACAATTTCTGAGACTAATACTAAACTGTAGTAATTTAAAATTTTAGTAAGATTACATACATGAATAGCCAATAATAATAATAATAGCCAATGTGTATGGAAGGTTTGATATATGTGAGGCACGTTCCTAGACAATTTGAAGACACTGTCCTATTTAACTTTCACATAGTCTTTTGAGGTAGATTAGACTCTTCCTTCCAGTTTATGATGAGGAAACGAGGCTTACACAGGTTAACCAAGTTTCATAATGTTTCTTGGTCGTAAACAGGGAATACAAATCCAGTATGAAAGGACAAGAGTGTTTTGTTGTGTAAATGCTCATTTCTGCAAAATTGTGTGAATATGAAATAATGAAAACCAAAGTATGCTGTAGGCTATGAGTTAGACCAGCCTGTCATACTTCCTCTCCCCTTCTCCCCTTGCCTTCCTCCCTCCTTTCCTCC
This sequence comes from Chinchilla lanigera, assembly GCF_000276665.1. Classification (NCBI taxonomy): domain Eukaryota; kingdom Metazoa; phylum Chordata; class Mammalia; order Rodentia; family Chinchillidae; genus Chinchilla; species Chinchilla lanigera. The sequence continues at coordinate 884,721 of NW_004955412.1, forward strand.
CTGCCTTCCTTCCTTCTTTACTTCCTTCTATTTTGAGAACCTACTGTGTCTGCAACAGTAACTGAGGTTCTAGCAGTTCATAAAACAGAGCTCTAGCCATCCTGGAGGCAATACTTTAGTGTAGGAAGATAGATAGTGGACATATTAGTAAATAATAGATTGCATGATGATAAGTGATATAAAGAGAACAGGGTTGGGGATCCAGTATGTTGGTGGTGGGAGTTAGAGGCGTAGGGTGATCACAGAAGACTCTGGGATAAGACGGAGTCTGACCCGAAGGAAGTGAAGGCCAAGCCAAGAACACAGCTGGAGGACCCGCTGGAGTCTTGCACGGCCATGCCTGAAGCATGACAGGCAGGCTGATGAGGGTGGTGTGGAAGACAGAAGACTGGAGTAGGGTAGGTGGGACGAGGGGAGAACGGTCCCATAGGATTTTATAGATACTTTTTGTAATCTTAGCTTTTAATGTGGATAATAAGGAAAGCCACTTGAACAGAGGTGTAGCACGATCTGATTTGTTTTTTAAAGATCGTTCTGTCAGTTATGTGGCGAATAGTTTATACTGAGAAAAAAGACCAGTAAGAAAGGCCACAGAGTAACTAGGAAAGTTGGCCATGGTTTGGACGGAGTGGTGGCAGTGGACTGCGGCAGGACTCCACGTGACCTCGGGAGGCCGAGCCAATGAAGTTATCCAGTGGACTGCACGTGGAGGGGGCGGGAGAGAAAGCAGCACATCCAGGGCAGCTCTAAGATTTTTGGACTGAAGAGAGGGACATACAGAGTCATCATTTCCGAGGCGGCAAAGACGGAAACAGTTTTGCTCTGCTTTTGTTTTGAGGGCCAGGTGTGGCGCGGTGAGGTTGGGCACTGGGAATTTAACGGGGGATCTGCCAAGGCTACAATGCTTATTGCACATCCAAGTGAAGATGTCAGGTGGGCAACTTGATACAGGGGTCTGGAGTTCAGGACAGAGATCCAGGCTAAAAATACAACTGAGGACTGACAGCACAGAGAAGGCATTTAAAGCTACGATTTAGCTAATACCACCTAGAAAGCGAGTGGAGATGAAGAAAAGAAGAGACTCAGAGATGGACACCTGGACATTCCACTGTCTAAAAGTCCAGCAACTGAAAACAGAAACCAGCACAGGAGAGGGAAAAGAGCAGTGCGTTGAGAGCCAGGGGGAGGAGTGTCAAGAAGAGAGTGCTGAACGGGTCCAGCGCTGCCGAGTCAAGTCACATGAGAGTTGAGAACTGACCATTGGAACGGGCAATGTGCACATCACTGAAGGTTTTGATAAGGCCATGTCACTGGAAATCTATTAGGAAAAACACGATCGAAATGGGCTTGAGATAAAACGAGAACAGAAGTGTGGTGGGTAGAATGTTTGGTTAACTTTGAAAAGGAGTATTGCTAAAAAGAGAAGCAGAAAAATAAAGAGATAGAAAAAATAAAGAGGTATTTTTGTTTCTGTGTTTTAGACAGGAGAGAAGCTTGTATGTTTATGAGAATAATTCAGTGAAAACTTAGCAAATGCCTTGCTAATGCAAACTATTATTGCTATTTTATCTGCTTTATGGTACATACGATTTAGTTTATTCGGCTTTACTTGTATGTATGAAGTATGATAGAAATATACAGCGAATGTTTAAATTTTTAAAAATTTGCTATTATGAAAGACACACTGCCATTAATTCCCCTCCAGACGCTTCCCTTCGCTTCAAACACACTTACCCCACCAATCTTGCCACTTTCTGAAGTGGTTCTGGAAGTCCTCTTTCGTGAGTGTCTTTATGAGGTGCCGTGGAAAATACGGGACTGGGGCTGCCACGTGCCGTCCAGTGGAAAGGCTGGCTGTAACAAGTCACGGGTGTCTTCACCCACCTTGTCTACCAGGTCTGGGACCCTGCAACTTCTGGCTCTTGCGCCAAATCGAAAGGTAAATGTTTTGAATCGTTAGGATGTCAAAGCAGCCGTGACAGTGCAAACAAAGACACTCGGGAGGCCATCCAGGAAGGCTCTGGAAAGCAGCAAAACCAATGGGATATGTGTGTTTGAAAGGAGAGCACTTGGAGATGCATTAACGGCAGTGTGAATTTGGGTACAATAAAGATTTTAAAACAAATATTCACTGTGTTTTTAATCACACCTCATATTAGCTTAAGTGGCAAATAATATTACTAACAAGTATGATTGTTGAAGTCATAATAGCACCAATGATAGTTTCTGGCTATCAGACCGTAGCAATGATTTTGAATCTAAATATCATAGGTGTAGTGTCTAATATCCCGCCACAGGGAGCTGTAGGCTTCAGCATGAGGTGTTCTGTATGCCTGCTGAATATACTGTAAAAATCACAGACAACTTTTTAAATAAAGTACATTTTAAAGCCACATTACAGAAAATAGTTATAGAAAGAATTAGCCACTCTCTCACTTCCAATATAACTCCTAGCATATCAGCATTTCTTCGTGCTGAGGTAACACAAATTTCTGAGCCCTATAAATATAAACTTCAATTGCCTATTATAGCTACATTAGCCGCCAAAGGCTAATAATAATATATGTGGAGAAGCGGACACCTGGTGGCGAAGAGCAGATCAACAAGCTACTGGAAACGGCCTAGCTGAGGGAACAGGTCAGAGTCACCAGACTCTTAATATTGGAAAGATATTCACTGTACGTGAAAGTTCATTTAAAGTAGTAAAACTTTTGTTAGGAGAGGAACCCAGCTGCTAGTTACGCATTTCTGTCCACACTCACGACTCCACGGTGCGGACCCGGTGTCCCTCTGAGTCTCCTGGTTTGTGCGGCTTATGCCATTTGGTTGTTAAGCGCCGTTTAGTGAGACTTCGGAGAGCTTCCCAGTCTGTTTGGGCAGCGCTGGAAGTACAAGTCAGTCATAGGAGTGATGCTGGCGGAATAGCTTTGCCCTCACAAATTCAGCAGGGAGAGAGGAAGACCAGCTGAGAGGCACTTTCCCAGATCTTTACGAAACTTCGAAACTCCACACAGGGCCACAGAGATTCCCAAGCTCATCCCTAAGCAAACGTGGGTGGAAGGCCACATGTGCCCACAGAGCTCCCTTCCCTGCTTCTCCCCGCTCACACCCAGGGCCCCTTCACCAGGTGCCTGCTTCTCCTAAGAAACGTTTCTGCATAGGGTTCTGTGTCTCCTGCTTGTCTTTCAAGTCTAACCCGTATTTGCCTTCCCCAGTAGGACTGAGTGATTTAAATTGATGAAGGTCTCCTTTATTATAGTAAAAACGATCTTACAGCCAATTTCTCTTGTTCTTAGCTAGGTTAGTACTTTTCAAACTGTCATGTGCCTATGAATCATTCTGGGATATTGTAGAAGGCAGTCTTACTCAACAGACTTGGGCGAGGTGAATGCGAACTGCTGTGAACTACGATTGCGTGGATTTATAGTGTTCCTAGTCTCAGAGTACACTTGCGGTTTCACAGGTTTATTTTCCAGAGTAAACAGAAAAGTGAATGGAAGAGGAATTTTGCATCTCAGTGGCAAAGCTTAAGGGAAATTTTTTCATCAGAATGAGAGAAACTTTGTTACTTTCTTTCAATTTGAATTACCTTCAAGTCACCAGAAATTTAGAGCTAGACTTTAATAAAGCTAGACTTTAATAAAGGACAGACACTCCTCTTTGCAGTCTGGTCTCAGGGAACTAAAGAAACTGTTGAATTTCATTTTGCTGATCACGCAACTGTATCTGTGCTGGTTATCTGTTACTGTATTCTGTCTGCCACAATGATCTCCATCACTAGCCTCTGTCCCGAATCTGTCTGAAACTCCAGAGCCTGCCCCTTTATAATCAGGGAACTTTGTCCCAGTTTCCTGCCTTTACATTCTGCCTTGAATCACTGCAGCTAAATGGGCCATGTGTATCTGTGTCCAGAGACGTAACAGATGGGATCTTGGGGATTAAGGTAGCAAACAGAGAGCAGAGTGCTTTTAGAAGGATTAGTCTTTCGCCTCGTGGGGAGGGTAGAGAAGGACACTGGGGAGCTGATTCGAAAAGGGTCACTTGGTTCCACAAGCGTATGACAGTTGTTGGGATTTAGGCTGTCCTCCCTGTCCTGTTGTTTGTTCCCTCGAATATCGGTAGTGGATATCTAGGATTAGGATAAAGAAAACGAGGTTGAGTGCTAGCGCTGTCACTAACTAGCTGTACGACTTCAGGCAGATCACTTAACCTCTCTGGGCCAGTTTGCACAGATATAAAATGAGACTGCTAACATGTGTCCAACGTTGCCCACAATGAGGCTGGCTGACTCTCACGAGGATCAGACGAAAGCATGTCTGAGGAAGCGCCCAGCCTATCAGAGAGGCTTTATTAACGTGAGACAGGTGATGGTAGTGAGGACGCCTGGCACATATGGGCAGATGGAAGGGCCGTAGACATTAAGCTCAGCCTTCAGCCTGAGTGGTGACGGCGTCTTTGCGTTTACATAGAACCAGACAATTAATTGTCTTGCTGTAGGAAAGGGCTGTGAAACACACTGCATCTGATGGAGGCAAGGAATACAGGAAGGGAGGACCAAGCACAGTTCAGGAGGAAGAGTCAGGATCACGAAGCTTCAGAGAGCCAGACAGGGCAGGCTGGAGCACTGCGCAGAGGGGGCTGGAACACACTGTACCTGGCATAACGTTCAGTTGGGTACGCCGCTGACTGAGGCTCTGAGCTTCCTCGGTCAGGAAAGCTCAAGCACATGGCGCCCGCTGCTGACCTGCCGTGGGCTGTGCAGGCGTGCGAGGGCATAGGACACGGGCGCCCTGCTGGCACATGCTGAGGCTCTGTCTGCGTGTCTGGTGGCTGGTTGCTCTTGAGGTCTCTGGAGGACTCCCTTTCTCTTACATTAACTCCAAGCACCCTGTCCCAGCCTCACCTCGCCCTTCCACGGTAGTTCCCACACCTGTCAGAGTGTCTCAAAGCCAGCCATGGGCAGCAGGCTGGACACTCCGTTACGGGGCCTGACACCCAGCCGGTGAGAGAACTGATGCGAGTGCCGGACCCGGTTACGGTGAACAGTGGGGCCGCAATGGTACTCTGGCCGCCCCTCTCGGGGGCAGGAGCCAGCGGCTCCCAGGGAAGCGCAGATAGACTCTGGAAGGTGTCTCAAGAAGCCCCGGAAACATGAACAGTGACTGCTCATCGAAAGGTCTTTCTAGCTGGTGAGTTTTGTTCTTATACAAGTCATTCGCATCACAGCCATTTTCAGGCTTAGAGCAAACCGTGCGTGGCTGATACCCCGAGCGGGGTGGCAGTAAGAACAGACACGGAGGAGCTGAGCAAGATGGGGAGAAACCAAGCTAGCAAGACGAGGCGTCTATAGGAAGAGGTAGTGAACAAGAGAGAAGTTTTGCTGACCAAGGCCAGAATTACCTTTAAAATGGATATGTCTCCTACAGGAAAGTGACAGATTAATTAAAGTACAAACTCTCTCAGTTGTCTAGGACTGAAGCAAGTTAAGATATAGGATGATCATAAAAATGGGAAGCTCAGATATCAAAGACACAAAGAGCTGAGACAAAGACTAGGGAAATGCTGGTTTAAGGAGATTTCAGCAGTATTTTAGGGAAGTAGAACAGGGAGAAAGAAGATATATTTTTTCATAGACGATTAAGCACTTTCTCTCCAGCAGAAACATTTTAGGCTGACAATAAAAGAGTTGCAATAGTAGAGAAAATCATTTCCGCGAAGCGCCTGGGTCTTGAAATAAGAAGATAGGTTTATGGTTCCTACTCCAGTTACTTCCTGATTGTGTAATCTTGTAAAAGGCGCTTAACCTTCTGTGCCTCAGTGTTCCTCTATATGTACTGGTGATTTTAGTTAAATCCAAACTGCAGGGATATTGTCAGGTTTAAGCCAGATTTTGTGTATAGAGAAAAAGCCATTTATAATCAGTAAAGTTTCCCCAAAACGCCAGCCATTATTACCACAGGGTTTTTACTTTCCTACACTACTGTCCAGGCTTTATAGACGTACAGGCACTGCACCCACGGTGTAAAGTCCACGTCTGTCACTGAGGCTTCATGGTAACGGAAGCCGCAAAACTTCCTTTGGCAACGTCCTCTGTCTGCTGATTGACTGTGAAGGAGTCATTAAAGTAGCCATTTCCTGTGACAGCTGCGTCTCTCCATGCCAACGCGGAAGGTTCATTTTGGATCTCACCCGTTCACCCTACACAACTTCCCTGAAGAGTTTTCTTGCCTTTCTTTTTCCAGTACCAGGAATCGAACTCATGACCTCACGCTTGCCAGGCAGGTGCTGTGCTACTGAGCTAAATCCCCAGCCCCTCCCTGAAGAGTTTTCTGAACTGCTCCGGTATTTCAGAGCCTCACTCTTCTGGAGATCTAAAACTCCCTTCCCTTGCTTCTTCTACCTGTTTCTTATTCAGTATCCATACCCAGCTCTGATGCCACCTTGGGGAGCCTCTGCATAGGTCACACTGGCCATGTCTTCTCAGTGCTCCTGCAGTGGTCTGTTCTAGATTCTGTGACAGCCTCTAATAATAATCACCATATAAATGAAGAACAAGCCATCTTCAGGTAACATTTAAAGAGGGCTCATCATGTTCTAGATATCACAAGAAGCATTGTACATAAATGATCTCACCGGATTTTCAAGAAGAGTTTTCCTAAGATAATGCTGCTATCGTGCAATTTTATAGGTGAGGAAACTGAGGCTCAGAGAGGTTCAAAACCTAGCACAGGTAAATGGCAAAAAAGAAATGGTTACAACCACTGTGCTGAAGTGCTATTATAATTTGTTCATTATTAGTGTCCTCCTCTTCCATTTGACTAAGAGGGTCCAAAGAAGTGGAACCACGCTTTAATTAGCCTTGCACATGGAGCTCCTCAACAAATAAAAAGATAAATGTGTTCTGATTTTGAGTAGGCTTATGAAGCAACACAAAAATACCAATATCCTTTTTAAATTGAAGTCATCAAAGTCCCCGAGAGAGTAGTTCAGTTTGAATTGGATCCTTAGCCATCATCTTAGCTGTTTCTTATTCCTTTAGCCACACCACTAACAGCATCATTTTCCATGCAGTGAGATGCATATGTGGGAGGCAGACCCAGCTCTCCCTTCCTTTGGGAAGACCCACACAGTATGCGGCATACAACCAAGGCGAGGGCTGAGAGTCTCCTGCTATGTCTTACGGAACCTTTCTGCAGAGTTTCATTTTAATGATGATAAAAGTGTTCTTCTTGGCATCTGCATGCTCAGCAAACATGGCTCAAGTTGAACAGAACGTATAAGCAGAGCTTTATGTTTATATCTAGTAGAGAGGGAGCAGGAGGAGGGACGATAGACTGCAAGAGCACAATAAATGCTCTTGAAGTAGGGCTGAGACGGTTCCAGGGAACACCAAATCTCCACCATGTCACTAACACCATCGCAGCCTGCAGCACATAATAGATTGTTAATAAAGTTTCACGCATGCATGAATAAATGAACAGGCAACATTGCAGGTAGCTCGCTGTTCTACCTAGAGGAAGTACAGGAAGCCAAAACTCTGAAATTGCAACTTACAGAAACTACGTGAGAAGCTAGACTCTAGGCAGCAGCTTAAACTGTTTCTACCAGTTTCTATCGAAGGTAGTAATTTTGCCTTTGGAGTTTCAGGTTAAGGTTAATGTCCAGTAATGAGCTCATGGGACTCTGGCCAACGAACTGGTTACGGCGTAAATGAGTTCTGAACAGACCATCTTGGGAACAGTCCTCACATTTGCTCATTCACTCACCCACTTCTTCATCCACTCACGTATCCACTCATTCACCAAATGTTTATGGAGTGCCGGTAAATCTAGAAACTCCATTAGGCACTTCACACACAGTATTATACAGTGCCTGAAACAACTCTAAGCAATCTATGCTATTGTTCTCCCCGTACTATAGCGAGGGAGCTGGGCGCAGAGGAGAGAAGGGCTCACGATGACCCAGCACTTGGCCCCACTGTGACTCCTCCTTGGAGCTTCGACGCGGAAGCCCCCTTCCTCCTTCCTCTATGCTATCTCCAGCCTTTAGGACTCAACCTGGACAGAGGGCACATTTGACAAAAATCCCTGTGTGCAAAGCTCCGGCAGGTAAGAAATGAGTGTAACTCCAACCTGGAGGAAGGACCCAGAAAGGAGGATTTGCAAAGGAGAGGAGGTCTTGAGCTTCGGAGAAGGGCTGGGAGCTGCTCAGTGCAGGAGACACACACATACAGACGAAGGGAGCACAGGACACTGGCAGCCATTTTTCTTCATTTCACATGAACGCCACGTGCAGATAAGGTCCCAGTGATGTCTAATTGTCTGCATTTGTCCTGTTTCTCATTTAACCAACTGTACGGGAGATTCTCCCACAGCCTGAGCACAGTACAAATACATAGATGTTGAAGTATGTGTTAGATACATTGCTCTGCACCTTGAAAGTTGTAGAGATGATGCTTTTGTTCCTGTGTTTGCTCCCTCAAAACTTACTTCCCCCTTGGTGTGGAGTGTGTAGCTTAGCGCTAGAGCCCTTGCCTAGTACGTGTGAGGACCTGGGTTTGTTCCTCAGCACTGCAAGACAAAACGTAATAAAACAAAACCCCAAAATTTGTACGCCCCCCAGATGGCAGTAACACCCCTGCATATGTTATTCTTTCACCCGAGAGGCTCTCCTTTCTCTCTTATGAGCATTTTATATTTTCTCTTTTTGCACCTGGCTATTTCCCACCTATCCTTCACGGTTTAGTTAAATACCACTACCTCTGGTAAGTTTTCCTGATCCTAAAGTAGGTTGGGTCCCCTGACAGTGTACCTTAAATGTCTCTCATCATGGCACTCAAGATGTTTTACCCTCATTAATTTAACTCTCAGCCCCTTTAAACATTCAGCTCCATGAAAGCCTAAGGCTACCTTTTGATTTCTAAATCCTCAGTGGTCAGCAAAATATTTGGAACATAATGGACACTCAATAGTATTTATAAAATGAATAAGTAAGCAAGCATTTGAAAAGGTTTTTTTTTTCTTCTAGAATGATAAAATTAAATGCTCAGCAAATTCTTACATCCAGTCAATAGACTGAGAACACACGATGGCTATAGAAAGTGATTATGTGTTCTCAACCAGGCAGATTAAAAACATGCATAACATTGCCACATCTGTTATTGCACCCAGAGTACTTCCTTAAACATACAATAGTTTCCCAGATCTTATCAATATTAGCATCCTATTTTTAATATTCCTATACATGCGACATTTTGTTTAAAAGAAAAAGTTATAAAACTGTTCATCATGAGGGCAATGTTTGCAGATTTATGGCATGTGAACAGCACAGAACGGAAATCCTCAGAGGCAGAGGTGTACCCTTTTCAGGCCCCATTTATTGTGTTCTAAACATTTTGTACTGAATTTTACATTTTAAAGGATTGATTTTTCATTTCAGTTCAAAGGTCTATGTTTCTGAAATTTGCAACATCTGGAAGTGAAGAGTGAAAGAGTTTTTAAAAGATCAAGTAATGAGAAAAGTCTTTGTTGAAGGACTGTGGATTTTCAATTTGTTCCACATGAGGCTATTTCAGGAAATTACCTTTAAACTGGTGCTCATCTTGTTTGTGCAGTAATATTCCCTTGATAGGGGTGGACTGTGATCTAAGAGAATTTGACAGTGTAAAAATTCTACTAGTCTGTCTTCCAAGGACAATATCTAGGCTTCTAGCTGTTTGCCGTCTAGGAGGAATTCTTTACCTACATGGGAGACCAAAATTTCTCCAGTTCTAAAGTGGTTTATAATTAAAATGAAACTGTTATTTCCTGTGAAAAAAAATCTGTAGTGAATTAGATAAAGAAGTTTCCCAGTTGTTGGGCGTAGGCCAAGGATGGTGTGAGGGAAAACTCTCTCAAAAAAGGGCTAGGTTAATACATGCCTCTCATACCCGGCTTCCCACCTTCTTCCTTGTCCCGTTCTCTCTGGGGGCTGTAAACTTCCACCGTTACGCACTCATCAGCTTTAAGCTTACCTGTTTGGAGGACCCTCAGAAGCTTGTGCTGGAGCTTCGGGTAAGGACAGATTTCAGTGGCTAAAGGTAAGTGCACAGGTCTTACCCTGAGACCTTCATCTCCTGTCAAGTAGAGTATGTGTTTTTATTTTGTATACTGGCAGCACTACAAGATATCTTTGGAAAAAGTGCTCTGCTACTATTGTTTTAATATTCACTCTAAAGTATGAAAAAAGTTCAAAAAGAGCTAATACATTTCTAAAAAAAGAAAGATAAGATGGAAGGAATCACTTTATCAGGTGTATGACTTATAAGCCACTATAATTTAAACAATGTGAACTGGTTTTGGAAGAAATGAAAGATCAGTAGAACAGAATAAAACAGAGAGTCTAGAAATAGACTGACACAAAATATAAGAAAAACTGTTACATGACAGTAAGGGCATTACAAATCCACAAGGAGAGAACGGAATATTTAACATGTTCATGTGAAAATTGTGCACCAAATGTGAAAAACAGCTACCTCTCTGTATCACTGCAAACCCATACCTAGGATCGCGGTTAAATTTCTGTCAATACCCCTGGAAAAACAGCTCAAAGCTTAAAGTTTTATGGATGAGGCAGCTCACTCAGGACTGGCTGGATGCGGCACGGTGTCCCTGATGTGGAGGAAGGTGAGGACAGCCGACTGAGCACGGAACTGGTGGGCCTTCACTTCCTCTTGGCCATGCAGCCAGGAAACTTTCAGGGAGAATCTCATTGCACCTAGGGTGCTAACACAAAGCTGAGAACCCACGGATCCACCAAGTCCCCAAAAGTGACGGTTCAAACGACACTACGCGGTATGCCTCAGCTTACGGGACTCTGACCCTCCATTCTTGTCACATTAAAGGTACAACTTTTCTCTCCTTCTTCTGAATCCCTAGAATGCACTTAGTTTTGGGAGGGCAAGTATACAGAGATTAAGAGCGATTCTAATCTAAATTTTAATTCTGGATTTGACTTATTTTTATATCACCTATGGACAATAGCAATAGCTATATTTGTTAGGGTTACTTGAACATTAAGCGAGGTCATGCATGGAAAGAGCACAGCATAGTGCCTGCTATAAATAAGTGCTCAACAAATGATACAATTATTATTGGCCTTTTCTCCTAAATTATGTTTTAATGTTTCTTTTCTTTGTTTTCAAATACTGTCCGGCTTATATTTACAGCATTGGACATCTGTTGCATATCTACCCTTGTAAAAGATACTTTTATATATTTCATCCATTGAATCCTCATGAGAACCCACTAGGTGGACATTATTACCAGTTCACAATTGTGTGTGTGTGTGTTTTCTCTTCAACGGTATTATAAAATTAGTGTTTTATAAACTGCTGGTAAGCAAAGTACACCAGTTTCTTTACAATTGGACATCTCAGAGTCATTGATATGCTATATTGTAGTATTAATTTCCAGAAAAGAGTATTTCTTACATATTTAATAAAGCAGTTCTTAGATTTTTTTCTAAGAATATATCTTGGGAAAATGTCCAAAGAAGAGTCACTGAATAAAAATATCTATATTTATGATCTTCTTGCATGTCCACAATGCGTGGCATACTTTGAGCCCAGTGTTCAATGAATTCTAGTTACTTGATTTATATATATAAATATATATATATATATATAACTTAAATTTTAGTATACCAGTGGGTTAAAATGGGGAGATGTTATCTGTCCACCCAAGTGAGCCCAGTCTTAAGTTCCCCGCATTAAGAGTGTCTGGGGACTGCGATGTAGCTCAGTGGCAAAACATGAGGTTAGCATGCACATGGCCCTGTGCGCAGTCCCCAGTACCCTCCTCCCCCATTACAACATCATCTGAGCAAATCTCAGAGAGAATATGAACCAACTGGAACACGCAAACAAGGGGGTAAGAAAGCAAAATGATGTATAGCAACTTTGGAAAACAGTCTGGCAGATTCTTATAAAGGTAAATGTACAATTATCATATGACACACAGTTCCACTCCTGAATATTTACCCAAGTGAAATAAAAATTTATGTTCCCCAAAAATCCAATTGGAAACAACCAAAATGTCCTTCAGTTGGTGACTGGATGAACAATCTGACGCCTTCACAGTGTAAGTGACACCACTCAGCACTAAAGCACTGAGCTGCTGACACATGTCGCCACAGGAATAAATCAGCACACACTGAACGCACCACCCTGAACGCCAGGTGCTACATGTAAAAGGCCACATACCGCCGGATTCCATTTACAGAGAATTCTGTGAGGATGGAAGTCAGGACAGTGGTTGCCAGAACTGAAGGAAGGGCAGAGGCTGGCTACAGAGGAGTGCAAGAAAACTTTTTTGGGTGATGAGAAAAGCTCTATTATTAGATCAAGGTTGTAGTTACACGTTTGTCAAAATTTGCCAAACTATATAGTCAATGGTATGTAAGTTCTAACTTAATAGTAAAAATGAGACTCCTACAAGCTTACTGTACTTAGACTGTCACCTCCCAAGATTTTGTTGCTCATGGTCCATTCAGATTCCTTGCAGTGGTCAGCTTTTCCTTGTGTAGAGCCATTTCCAAATTCTCACTGTATCTACCACCCCTGCTGTAACACATACCATGTGCTACCTTTATTGTAGTTTCACATCTTATCTTGTCCAGATTATAAATTCCAGACAACAAAGACCTATACCCTACTTGTGAACAGACACTGCCCATTACAATGTCCTTGGGGGTGCTATCAAGAATGTTTGATGAATGAGTCTATGATTAGTTAATAGCTTTAAGTCTATGGGTCCTTCACAGACCATGAGCTCCTTGCAGACAGGGATTCTACATATGTATTTTTGCACCATAAATGTTCAAGTTATTTCACTAAATATTGAAAACAATGGGCTCCAGAGGACGATGATTATGATTTTCGTCACTTTGGATGGTGCCTGGGTGAGGACGCTGAGTCCTGGGGCAGAGCTGCAGTCTCACAGAAGCTCACCGGGGTAGAGAATGTGCCCTGTGGCGGGGAGCGCGCGTGTGTCCGCCAGGTTGCACTGTTGAGGCTTCTTCTCTTACCAGGAGCTTTTGTCAGAGCACTTGGAACTGAGACACTGTATTTGGATCGGCTGGGATTATTAACACGAAAGGGAGTACAGCGCTGTGGGTTCCAGTGTGTTTCTTAGGCCTGAAACCGTTCCCAGAGGCAAAGATGATGAAGGCTTCACGTGCGAAGTATGAAAAGAAAAAACATTTTACAAAAGGTTTTAAGGCAAATCTTTGCTTCCTTGCTATTCCTCCGCCTCCTGCTGTCGTCCAATGCTTGAATTTCAATTTATTTTGAGAAAAAGCAATGTTCCTTATAACTTTTTCTCAAACCAGTCTCAAAGAAACACTGAATACATTTCATTAGATGCATTTTATAAGGGTTTCTTTTTTTTCCCCGGTACCGGGAATCGAACTCACGACCTTGCGCTTGCCAGGCAGGCGCTGTGCCACTGAGCTAAATCTCCAGCCCCTATAAGGTTTTAATTGTAATAATTACAGTTAAACAGTTCAACATCCCAAGCATCCTAGTGCTTTCGCTGGCCTGAGGGAAATGGTCTCATTAGGATGGATAACAACATAGTGTTCACGGATAAAGCCAGGGTTTTGTACTCTCCCTGACGACTGACATCCTGGCTCCAGGAAGCACAGAATCTCACTATCGCAGAGCCTTTTCATGGCTTCTAAAACAACACAGCCAGCCATCCAGGGCAGGTGGGCAAACACCTCGGGGCGTGCGTGCGTGTGTGTGTGTGTGTGTGTGTGTGTGTGTGTGATTCTTCCATTTAAAAAATCTCATTAGATATTTGCTTTTTATTAAACTATTTAATTAAAGTGATTCTAATCCCTTTACTATAAACCTCCTTCTCATTGAATGCAGAAAGGCTTTGTAGGACTAGAAAAGAAATAAGAAAAATTCTGAAACTTTTCAAGTGTTGTCCAGAATTCCTTAAGCCAAAATTATTTTTGATACCTGACTGAACAAAATATTTTAGACATGATAAGAAATTTTAAAATCATATTCCAAAGGCATAACAAGTGGTATTTCTTTTTGTTTCTCGTACTGGGGAATTAAACCCAGGGCAGTCGCACTGAGCTACACCCTAAGCCCATCACTTTTTTTTGGCTTTGTTTTGGAGACATAGTCTTGCTAAGTCTCTAAGTTGCCAAGGTTGGGCTCCAACTTGCTATTTTCCTGCCTCGGCTGACCAGACTTCCGGCTTTACAGGCATGTGCCACCACACTCATTTGAGATGATATTCTTCAGCACTCGACCCAAATACGCACCGTGAGTCTGAGGTCATGTTTTGTCTGGTTTATATATCCAGGGATCAAAACATTCATCACAGGGCCAGTTGGTTTTGCCCTTGGCCCCAGGCTTCTAATTACATGCCTTTCAATGTATGACACAAGGGAGGATCCAGAAGATTTAGTTTTAAAGATTAAAAAGGTACTCTGCTTTTCTAAATTATTTGGGCCATCCTCATTTTCAAGAGGCTGGGTTTAAGGGCAGACTCGTATTATGATTAATATGAGAATATGGACCTTGAGGAGGTGGAGTTGGAATTTAAGTCTGAAATAATGAAGAGTTTGCACAACTACTACAAACAGAAAAGGTGACTGTCAGCGTGCTCTAGTTTGTAAAGAGCACACAACAAAAGAGCAAGACGGGCCAAGAAAGGGCAGGCTTCTCGTGATCAGTGGGGGTGGTGGGGAATGCAGACAAGAAACAGGAATAAGGCTGTTGGAGGCCAAGAAGAAGTAGTTCATATTTTAAAATTTGAAATGGAATACCTTTTACAAGGTAGTATGTGTTTTAGGCATGCTCAGTATTTTCTCCTGAAACCTTCTTTTGAAACAATTTGTTCTATGAGGTTAGTCAAATTCTTGCTTTTTGAGGGTGTGAACTTCATGGAGGACAGAGAGACTGAGTTTGTAGGTTCCAGGTTCCTGGAGGTATGAAGTGATGTGGGGTAAAAACTAGCACTATGGTAACCCAAAACCTTGGGCATTCTGACTTACCAGCAAAAGAAAAGATACTTGTGGAGGACACATCAGTTAAGAATGAAGCAGCAGGTCATGGGATCTCAGAGACAGAAATACAGAGGCACAGAGGATGATGGCTCGGATTTCCCACACTCTTGTGCCGCAGTTCTCTCTCAATGTTGGACTCTCCCAGCCTGCACGCTGCACCCAGTGTGCCTCCCTCTACCCAGGAGGAGGTGAGATTTCTGTCCCCCGAAAGTCAACCCTGCTCCACACACAGAGAGATGAGAAGGAGAGACTGCAACGCGGACTCAGACGAGGCTGTAGGCCTGGCTCCCACCATGCGGCTGTTCCCTAACCTCTTGGCGTCTATGAGATAAGGTCTATCCTGCGGACATCTCAGCACAGCGCAGGGATTAAATGTGAACAAGTCCTGAAAGTGTGCCTGGAACGCAGCAGAACCCTCAAAATACGGTTTACCTCAATAAAATAATGGATGAATATAACAATTTTTTTTTTAAACTTCACCACAGTGTTACATTTAAAAATGTTTGTCAAAAATGTAGCCACGGGGCTGGGGATTTAGCTCAGCGGCAAAAGCGCCTGCCTGGCAAGCGCAAGGTCGTGAGTTCGGTTCCTGGTACCGGAGAAAAACCAAAAAAAAAAAAAATGTAGCCACTTCTTTGAGGTATCACATATACAGTATGCATAAAAGAATAGAAAAGCGCTTCATCCACTAAATAGGGTATGACAGAATGACACGGTTAGAGAAACAAAAACACAAGGTAAAAACTATCCTGTCTGCAGTATAGGACAAGAGGTAAGTGGTATTAAGTGGAGGTTCCCTCTGGAGGGCTTCGGTGCCTCTCACCAACAGAAGCCATTAAATGCACATTCGTTGCAAAGTCCTGTGGCATTACTCTGCAGGAACACAGCAGAAAAGAACACAAAATAAACATCCCTGACTCACGGCCCTGGATCTAGTCTCTCCTGCCCACAGTCGTAGCGGCAATGGGTAGTGAACAAGGTCTAGGCGAGAAAGAGAAGATTTTAGGTGCTCACAGTGGGAGGGTAAAGTGGCATAAGCTGTGATTCGTGGGTCGAGCATGAACGCTTTTGTATTGGTTCATGAATGGGAAAATTAGATCTTAAGACTCAAGAATATATTAAATCAGATAACTATTTAAAGCTAGAGATGTACCCAAGACCTTCCACTGTAAACATAGCTCTGGGGCCAAGATGCGATGATACAAAGCCCCCAACACGGTTAGCCCCAGGTTATTTTTACTGCCCTGAACTCTGCAGGAAGGGCAGCACCTTTCCAACATCCAAGCAGGCTCCTGCCAGTTACCGTAACATAAACACCTTTGGGGTATTTACAAACACCAGGGTGTGGGGGCGATTTCTGCCTCCATTCGCAGTTCAGAGGACTACAGTCCCAGACTTGGAGCACGAGTGTAGGTAAGGGAACGCTGAGCAGCTCATTCTGAACCCCATCCGTCCTGGATATTCGGTCGGAGTCTGAGAACACTGCCGAGGTTGTCCTGTGCTGCAGCTGGGAGCCAAGGCTCCTGGGCTCTGCCCGTGCTTGCTTTCTGCCCAGTCACCAGAGGCATCCCGGGAGTCTCTGCCCACAAGCAAAACTTTCGCTTGTTTTTCTTCACAGCAACTAACGCCCCAGAAAAACTCTCGCTTTCCAGTTTCCCTGCTGCCTTCCAACCTGCAAAGCTAAGGGACACACCCGCAATATAAATAAGAATAACTGCTCTTTTCTTCTGTTAAAAATCACCAGTGTCTACAAGATCTTTAGCTAAACCCATCCGAAAGCTCAGGAGTTGTCTTTTGCTGTCTCCTGTATACGCACATGGATTTGGAGACAAACACACCGATACACACTTGTCAGTGAGCCGCAGCTTTATTTGATAGCTGCTTGCAAACTTAACCTTGCTACTGAACCAGCATCTGTAGTTGGCTGGTGACCATGGAAAAGCAGTAAATACTAAAGATCTACAAGCAAGGAGCAAAGCAACATAGATTGATGCGACAGTTTCTAGGTTTAAGGCTGTCACCAGTAACACAGTGCAGGTCAATTCACAGGGGACACGCAAAGCGGAAGAGACAAAAATACAGAAAGTCAGAAACAGCCATTCTCTGAATCTTTTCTCCCAGAGGGAGCAGCACTCAAAGACAGTTCATCCACACAGCCAGCATGGTTTCCTCTTAAGGTTTCTCACCCGGCATTGTGAGTCTTATTTCTGTTTCCTTGACGGCTCTTTCTTTATTTCAAAGCTTACAAATTTGTCCCTTGATATTTTAACTCCCAGTGTCCCAAGAGACAGCTTGGCTACCAGTGTGAAGATCACTACACGGAGATTAAATTAGGTAAGGTCAGGCTGGGAAATACATATTATATTACCTTAGTAAAGGGAAGGTTTTTGCCAGGCTCTTGTAGTAGAATAACCATAATATTTGTAAAATTTCTATAATATTTGTAAAATTATGAAAGTTGTAAATATCAGGAATTTAATAAGTATGTACTTAATGTGAAATAAAAGGATTTGAGGAAGCTGTCTGAAACTATTTTATGGAATTCTGTCTTGTACTTCTGTAACGTGTGATGTGTGTTCCATGAAGAAAAGGTGTCACTGTTTGAAAAAATGAGTGAAAGATTGTTTACTTGCTTGTTTGTTTTCCTATGGGACTCAGCAGCACCTCCGTGATGTTGGTGTATATATCTTTGTTCCTTATTTGAACTGTGTGTGTGTGTGTGTGTGTGTGTGTGTGTGTGTGTGTGTGTGTTGTGGTGTAAATAGATTTTACATAATTCAGCTTGGGATGTATTCTACTGAACACATCTTAGGAAATGCTGATCTAAGGCAAAATGCAAAATAGATTAAAATATGATGCAATCTTGAATAAATTCAGTGTTTGAATTTGGTTATTCAGTCACTCAGAGCTTTTTCCATCCAAAGCAACGTGCTAGGCACCTATGCTGCATCCCAAAGAACTCACATGTCCCCATGAGTCTTAGGGAAAGTGTGTTCTCACTGCAGGGCATTTGCATTTGCTGCTTCTTCTTCATAGTCCTAAAATCATGAGTTTCTTCTCCAATGTTGATGAAACAGAGAAGGCTGCCCTCATAAATACCTACAGCAGCAGCCCCTTAATGCTCTGACTCAGTAGCTTCCTTAATTTTTTCAAAGAAACCAATATAATTTTATGAAAATATTTATTTGACTGTTTGTCTGCCCTTATAAAATACACCTTATAAAACACGTGTCTGTCTTGCTTAGCCTTGTATCTTCACCCCCTAAAACAGTGCCTGACACTTAGTAGATGTTCAAAAAAATATGTTGAATGAATGAAGGAAGGAATCAATCAATCATATTCCTGAAGAATTGCTGAGGAAGAGCTAAAGGAATTTAGGTTGAGATTTCAAGAAAATGGCTATATGGAAAAGATGTATTTGAGGTTGGCATTAAGGATGCAAACATTTCTAATGTGGAGCAAATGGGATAAATAGTCTCTTTTTAAAAAGATAGAAATATAGGCCCCGAAGCATCCTTGAGAAGGAGCCCTAACACAGGCATGAAATAAAGACAGTCACAACCTGTCTACCACACTGGGAAATGAGAAACTGCCAGTGCAGTGCGGGTCCTCAAACCCAGGTTCCACTTGTCTCTGTAAGCCTGGCCTGTTCCATTCATGTTTTCCTGATTTGTGACTCATTTATTCATTCTTTTATCTGTTGTGTGAAAATTACACTTCAAGGCAGGAGAGATGTAACAGTGAGCAGAGCATAAAAATACATACATTCTAAGAAGTTACATTTTAATGGGAAATATTTATATATATCAGAACAGAAGGTGATATTGTGGAAAACAGAGTAAGGGGGATGAGTAGTGTTGGGGGAGAGCAAGGTATAAAATATATCTACAGAAAAGTGCACGTATCATTAATATACCACTTAGAATTTCCACACAGGGGAGGAGCCTGATGTAACCAGCATAGAGAAAAAAACCCCAGAATATTCCCAGTAGCTCAAAAGTCCTTGTGCTCCTCCTGGTACTAATTACTCTGCCAAAGGTAACCATTATTCTGACTTAAAATAGCAGAGCACACTACTGTTTTTGTACTTCTACATAAAGGCAATCGATCTGATGTAGTTTTCAAATCATCCTACTTTTCTCCAATGTTATATTTATGAGATTCGCCTACATTGTGATAGGTATTTGTAGCTCAAGCATTCATTCTGGTTGCTGGACAATATATTTCAGTGTGTGACTCGACCACAATTTATCCGTCATCAGCCGATAGACCCTTGGGTGTTTTCTAGTTGTTGGCCAGAAATACGGCCGCTTTGAAATTCCGATACGTGACTTTTGATGAGGTATGGATTTTTAAGTAGATTAGTCCTGACAGGGTCCACTGTGAAGGGGGTGCTGATCAAGCAAAGCCTTGAAGGCTGGAAGGAGGCGAGCCATGGTAATTTGGAGGGAGAACACTCTGGTAAGTGGAAATATTCATGAGGCAGGAGAATGTCTGCGTGTGAGAGCGAGCAGAGAAGCCAGAGGAGCTGGGCGGATGACTTTCTTCTCTTACTGTAATGTCTGCCTTAATCTGGACCTCCTCCTCGTTTTCCCAACTCGGCACTGGTCTTTCATACGACTGGGTCCCCACTGCCTTCTGCGTCAGGAGGTCACGCTCGCCTTTCTCAAGCCCCGATCTAGTCATGACCCTTTGCCAGGTCCTTATCCGCCTACAGTGCTTGCTTGTTAAGGTCCCAGTGTGGTTTCCTAGTGCAAAGTGCAAAACCTTTTCCTTAAAAAACCAGAGTTCTTTGTCATTGGTTCCCATCCTACTTCATTTTTTAATTTTAAATTTTATTGTTGTGGTACTGGGGACTGAACCCAGGACCCTCACATCCGGGACCTTGGGAGGCACATCCTAAGCCCTTTTCTTATTTTTTATTTTGAGACAGGGTCTCACTAAGTTACAAGGTTGTTAGGCTGAGTGTCTTGGTTACTTTTCTCTCGTTGCTGAGACAAAATACCCAATGCCCAAAATGAAGGAAGGAAAGGTTTATTTAGCTTACAGTTTGTGGAGGTTTCAGTCCATACTTGGCTGGCTCCGAGGCAGAAGATAGCAAAGCAACAAGAGCAAAGTGGGGAATGGAAGCTGAACAGTAAACAGCCAGAGCAAAACGGAGGAATGGCGGCAAGCAGCTTCTTTCCCTGCCTTACTTTGTAAACAGGCTACCCACACCTAAGGGGCTGTAGCTCTCATGTAATCTCCATGCCCTCCTCTTCCACAGGCTCAGGATGTACACAAAGTAAGCACCCTGGCTTCCTGCTGAGTCACTTAGCCAAACCTCTGGACTCCCCAAGTTGACACAATGTATCAACCATAACACTGAGCATAAGCTTCCTATCCTTCTGCTTGTCCTCCTAAGGTGCTGGTACTA
Source organism: Chinchilla lanigera (assembly GCF_000276665.1). Lineage (NCBI taxonomy): Eukaryota > Metazoa > Chordata > Mammalia > Rodentia > Chinchillidae > Chinchilla > Chinchilla lanigera. The sequence goes on from NW_004955412.1 coordinate 905,203, forward strand.
CAGACATGTGCCACCACGCCAGGTGCCTTTTGGTCTTTAAATGAGTCTTGCTTCTCTGTGAATACCTTTTTCCATCTTGTTCCTTTACCCAATGTCACAAAAGTCAGTGATAGTGTTGCTAATACAGTGCTCCTTCTCAGCCAGTTCTTAACATTCTGTAATCCAGGTACAGCCTCTCATTTAGGACTGGCCCCTCGGGGAAACATACAAAGAACACTGTCTTTTTCTTACATTAGCGAACTTATTAGTGCGCTTTTATATTGACCTGGGGGAAGAGCAACAACTGATGTCAATATCAACTACAAGCAGGAAAAGAAAAACCGGACACTTAAATAAACAGACTCGAGCTCTAACTGGCAAACGTGCTTTCTCGTATAGAATCAGCCCCGTGACTAGTGACATGGACAGAGAAGTTCAAGTCAAATTCCAACCCTCTAGGAACAGAAAAGTACTTCAAAAAAGGAGCACTATGAGGAACTCTTCAAAAGACTTCAAGTGGAAACAAAGTAAAACTCTGCCATCTGTGCTACGGGGAAGGGGCTGCAAGGCCTGCCAAGTGTACTTTAATGGTCATTGGTGGGAAATCTTGTCTCCCCGTAAAAGGGAAAGAATTCCGGAACTTGTACTGCACACAGATGGTAAAGTACTTTGCGTTAAATACAAACATTTTCCCATCAGAGGAAGACCGGAACTGGTGAGTTATCCCTGTTATTCTCTCCTGATTAAAACAACAACAAAAGATAAGCAGACAATAGAATGTCTGGTTGAATAACCCAACTATGAAAAGTACCTTAGCGGCAATCGCTGTGTGCAGAGCACTATGCTAAGCAACAGCGGTGCTGCGCCGCGAAGGCAGAAAGCTTCCAGGCGCTCTCAGCTGAAAGGAGCGGAAAGACACACAGCGCACATCCTACTAGGAAGAAAACGGAGAAAGACTTCAGCAGAGGCGGTTAAGAAAAGGATCCCCTAAGCGTGCTTAATAACAATGGATCCCCTTATTACAGACTGACAGAAGGAGGCCGAGGCGCTCGTCTGTCCGTCAGGTAGGCAAGAGGCAGGGCCTGGGCGCTCTGGGGACAAAGGCCAGTGCAGAGTACAGAGGCAGGTCACTAAGGTAGAAATCCAAGACAGCGGTGCTCATCCAGGGCTTCGTCAACACAGAAAGCAGGCCGCGGGACCCGGAGAGGATGCAAATAGCTCTAGGTATCAGCAGCGCCGGGGCATCCGACCCGGCAAGGGGGAGCTGCGTCGGAAAGAATCTGAGAAGTAGACTGCACGCGTCTGTCACAGCTGTTCATGCAACGGCCACGGTATCTGAACTGTTTTACAAGCAACAGGACGGAACACATGTGGTTGATTTGCCGTGACAGGTAGAATGGCTGTAAAGATTCCTTGCCTCTAATTCTCTCCTGCCCGGCCGAGTGCCTGAGTCCCACTGTTCTTTGTGCATAAAATGCCTCCCATCCTCTCCTTTCCATGTAGTTATTGAGCGCACAGAATGTACCAAGCATTGGGCCAGGCCTGGAATTTCTACAAAAATATAAACACTCTAGGGAAAACCGTAAGTGTGGCATATAGTGAGGTCTCTAGAAATACATTTTCAATAAATGCACGAGGCCACTATCAGCTAACGGTTTTAAAAGGACCGTGCCTCCGAGGCAGGAAAGAATCATCAAAGATTTGGAGTTTTACTGCTTAAACATCCCTTTCTTGTCATTAATAACCAGTTTCAAAAGAGATGCCCACCAAGCTGCACCCTTAAATCCAATGGTATGGGTAGACTGGGGTTAGAATTGTGCAACAGTACTGCAAAGATACAATGACAGAATCTACCTTTCTGATTCCTTTGGAAAGTAATCCAAGGATTAAGATTGTTAATCAAAAGCTACCACACAAAGGAGAAAATAAGACAAAAAATGCACGTGTATGGAAAATATACCTTAGCGTAAGCCAAAATTCTTTGATTTTACCCTTAATTTTTGCACTGGGTCACAGAAAGAACTGAATTCATCAAATGGAAGAAATTTTTGTTGGTCAGAGAACTGAGTGAAAGCGCAAATGCCCTGCAAGTGGGTTAAACTTCCTTTACAGCCTGCAAGAGAAGTCAGGACAGAAATCGGTGCCGCAGAGAAATCTGTGCCTGCCAGGGTGACGCGAGGGGAGGAATCTCCCCTTTCCCCCTTTTCCCACCCTTCTCTCCATGTCTCTCCTAGTCAGCAAACTTCCGTTTTTTTCTATTTCTGTTATTGTTTCTGGTTTTGCCCTTGGGTTTCGGTTTTCCTAGGTCTTATTTCTGAATGAGAGGCTGTTAAACCGCACCATTTACTTCGGAACGGACGGAACTATTTTCTTCTCCTTAGCCTGCCTCCGCCACGCCAACAGGCAGTGCTGCCCAGGGAGAGAAACCGGCCGGAGGATGGGTCTGCGGTCCGGGTAGTGCAAGAGGGGGAGGCGGGGCTGAGAGCCCAGGCGGACCGGCCAGGTGAGGCAGAGGCAGAGCTAATGAGAAGCAGACGCCACCACCATTTTCAAGGCTGCCTTAGCCTAGGGAAGTGATGAATTGCAAGAATGCATTGTGTTCCTAGCCAGGATACTGGCAGAAATAGCCCAGCTAGAGGACTAGGATGGAAGTTTTTTTTTTAAAAGAGCTTAGACTTTAAAAATAGATTTTTCTTTGTCAGCAAAATGTTCTACTTCAAAACTATGAATGGAAGACTGCCTTTGCCGGACTTTCCTTTTTACCTCAAATTCTGCAACAATATACAACTTGTCTTCAAATTAAAGGACAAATGCTTCCACAAAATGCACTTAGATAGTCACAGCTCTGAATAGGTTTGAAATATTTTTAATACAAAGGACAATCTTAGCCTTTAGATTTGCATAAACAAAGCCCATTTACACCGGGGGTCCCTGAGGAAGACAGGTAGCATCTGGACATAGGTCCAGGAACATGCCCTTTCCTGTTCTCCTCCTTCCCTGGCCTCGCTCTTCCTTTCTTCCTTCCACAGTTATTTGTAAAGTATCTCATAAGTGTCAAGAGTCTGTTTAGGGAAAGATGGTGGAAAAGAAAACCTAGACATCACTACCAAGACCTGTGCCCTCCAGGTTAGCCAAGAAGTTTATAGGGACTCCACTTTAAAACTTATCCTGCCGTTCTTTTTACATGTTTTGTCCCCAGTATCAGAGGCCCTGTTTTCTAACACTAAATTTGTGAGACTTTCCTCTTGGGGAAGTGTTTAACCCAACACCTCATCAGGGCCTTACAGTGGGAAGGCTGCAGTCTCGTCTGAGCTCTCCACAGATGCAGACCAAGTTTGCCTCTGGTACTTCCTACCTCCCCCTTCTTAGTTACTTTACGCTGTTTCTTCTGGTGTTTGGCATAGGACTGGCACTCAAGCTAATCGAATAATGCAGTCATTCAATGAATAAATGATGCTTTTCCTGCCAGACACCCATGTTCTAAACTTCATTTCACTTTCTGCTTAACCCACTCACCTTCCAATGCAAACTCAAAGCAGTTTTATCTTATATCCTGGCTCTGGCTCTTCATAAGAAGACACCGTGGGTAAAACACCTCATTCTCTGAGTCTCAGCTTCGTCATCTTTCAAGAGGAATAAGGAACTTACTTTGAAAGTGTGCTTTGAGAGTTTTCTGTACATGGAATACTTAAATCACGTCCCTAGCCTCTCTCTTGTGGTACCCTGGTGGACATTCAGTGGATATTGATTACGCCTTCTCTTCCTCACCCTTCTGATGGTTTTCTTCAACTATTAGAAAAATGGTTTTGTTAGAACAAGTCAAGCTAAGGTGTGAGTGAGAAGTGAGTTTGCAGCCCAGGGTGGAAAACATGGACCTTGCAGAGAGCACCCCATCATTCTCTGTCCTTCACATGAGATATGCCACAAACCCTCTAAAATTGTTTTAATCTTGAGATGGAGTCTCACTAAGTCACTGGGCTGCCCGGGCTGGGCTTGAGTTTGCCACACTCTGGCTGCAGCCCCCAGGGTGCTGGGCTCACAGGGGTGCGGCACCACGCTGGGTGCTATCCGGATTTCTTCCTCACTCTGTGCTCCCTCCAGCCTCCATGTTCTGTTGGGACAGTTGCTCGCCACTCTCACTACTCCAGCACTGCAGATATAAAAAGTCATTTAAAAGTGCCCTGCTTTTGAAAGGCTGCTAAGCCTTGTATTAATCACAATTAATATTCTTTTACTTCATGTAATGGGTGAGCGGTATTACCTCGTGCCAGCAAGTTAATGGAAAACAATGAAATCTGGATGGAGAAATACGTGTAAGAACCAAAACGCACTGTACAGTTACCTGATCAGAGAAAATGCCATAAGTAGGTAAATGTACATCCTCTACTTCCTTTGATGCTCCAAATAAAGTTTAGAAGGACAAAACTATTCTAATAAAACCCATCTTTGATTTCCTAGAAAAACAATGTTGTGCTTTCTAATTTAATTCAGGAAGGAGAAAATGATTTAAAATAATTTTTGGTGGATGTAGGTCATTTTATGTATGAGTTTCTTTTCCGAGAGAATGTGTTAAGGGGAGCTGAAGTAAATAAAGTGAATTAGAATATCTCATTACATTTACCTTCGCTGAATAATTACATGATTGAATACATCTCTTCAACTTTCCTAAAGAAATGGTTGCTGTATCTGACAGAACCAGGATTTTTCCGTTTTCTTTTTTCCTTCCCTGAGATTGGCACAGTCTGTAAGGAAACACTCATTTATAGTTTCCAAATGCCGACATGTCTACATTTCCACATCTCTCCCTACCCCATATGCAAGTTTTAACATTTATTTGACAATTAAACTGCCTAATTTAGAATTTTGCTGGCCAATTTCTTATTCCGTCGGGGTGCGGATCTATGAATTAATCAGAACAAAGTAGGAACGTGCTAGCCATAGTGAAAGGATTTAGTTTAATTTTTCTTCTTGGCAGGAATACATGTTCAAGAACATTGTACAGACAAAACATGTAACTGATTTTTTTGGAGAGCTACTAAACTTCCACTGTAATGAACCAGTCAGTGATGTAGCTAATATCAAAAGTAGGAGTCTGTCGATTTAAAACCTGTTCCTACACTACTTAGGGTATCTTCAAGGTAGATGATGAGTTCTAATTACCACTTCCACTAAGAAGACTGTGACAGGGTAAGCTGCGAATGGTGACTACAGAACTGCAAGCTATGCTCTACTTTTTTTTGTTTTTTGTTTTTTTCTCTGGTAGCAGGAATCGAACTCACGACCTTGCGCTTGCCAGGCAGGCGCTTTGCCACTGAGCTAAATCCCCAGCCCCTGCTCTACTTTTCTTTACTACTCTTTGTACCTTAGGCCTTTTTGTCACTCATATTATAAATTCCATTTCAGAATAGATAATACAGAGAGAAAAAATTTTCAAATAAAGTTAAAAATTTCCTTTGTCTTTCATATTTTTCCCTTTGTCTCCTTTAAATTTAGTACTCCCATTTCAAAACGTCTCTCGGAGATGGGGAAAAAGATTAGGGGAAGGAGGGAGGCAGGAGGATTTGAAGTGGGCGATTAGAGGGATCAAAAATGATTGAGATATGACTTATGTGTACACCAGTTCCCTAAAATGCATATAATGGTTATGTATTACAAATGTACACTAACAGAAATTTTCCTCGAAAAAGTCCTCTTTCTTTGTTTTCACCAAAGGAACTACGAGTCATTTTTAAAGGTAATGGGAAAGCCACTGCTGTTAGAGATTTGCTTAATGGGACAACACATAGTTTATAAGCCTTTTGTTAAAGTTTACTTTTATTAGTACACATTTGCCATACGTAAGATCACATTCATCCTGGGGAATCTGTACCTGTACAAGCCGATTATGTGACGCTATCCCAGAACATAGATGGTGGGGTTTGGGCCAACACTGTACTTTGTCTCTCGGCTGGCTCTGCCATCCAGAGCCGACTGACCTTGGGCAAGTCTTGTATTCTTTCTAAGCTTCGGTTTTTGTTGAGAAATAGAGCTAATAATACCTGATGACTCACCAAGAGAGTGTAGGCAAAGCACTTCGCACTGTCTCGGGCCTGCAGTAAGAATTTAGTAAGTAGACACTGCTGTTATTGTCATTCAGGCATGGAAGCAAGCGGGGTACTTAATCTTCTTAATACTTTTTTACCTTTTACTACACCACATCTCTGCTATCTCAGGAACACTGAGAAGGTAAAATGATCTGTGGTTCTCATCGGTCTAGCTCACCCTAACTACTTCCAGTAAAGATAGTAATTATTACTAATAATTTAACTCTAGGAAGTAAGGGCTCCTCTGCGGTGTTCTTACTTAAGTATATTGGCTCCTGCGCACCTGCGCTTGGGGTTCATTCACACTCTACTGGAGCTCATCTTTTACTATGATCTTTTCAACATTTTGCCTCTTGGATCTCATTTTGTCCTCCCCACAGCCTGGTAAGAAAGGGCAAAACTCAAAAGATCCTCAGGAGTGTGGCTCGGGTTGGTTTAACCTGCTCGAATGACTGACTTCCACAAAAACTGAACTCCTCCGAGTGTTCATGCACAAGAGTCTTGGTCAGAAAGCTGCCTAATCTTTCAAGGCAGCAGCTGTTGGCGGCAGGTTGATGACCACGGCCGGGGCGGTGTCAGGAACCACGGTGCTTGGGTTTGGGTCGTTGAACAGCAAATACAGCCCTGCCTGTGTCTTTCCACTTGGGAACACATTTGTGGTGGGTATGTGCGGTAGGAGTGTGATCTTCACGAGGACATCGCATGGGTTTCTCAGGCTGTATTGTAAGTGCTGATTTAGATGTGCGGGCAAAGAGTTCACCAAAAACTCTCCCGTTTTTGTGTGAGAATCTGACCTTTGCTTAACTTCTTAGCTTGGTTTCCCTGGAAACAGATAAAGATGGTATGTGTCAACTATGTCACTAAGCAACATTACATATGGTAAAAACGAGCCCCCTTGGTAGAGCGCGTCTGAGCTGAGGGGAAGTACAAACGAGCTGTAAACACCTGAAGCAGAGGCTGTGCTTGAGCTTCCTGGAGGGTAGCGCTTCTCCTAACTATCGTGTTCCTGGAGAGTACATAGCAAGCTGTTTCTTGGGGGTTGTAGAAGGTTACTGATTCCGGTGGGATTTGAATCTTTTATGGAACGGGAGTTCCTTCACCTGCCCAATAAAGATCTCATCAACTGGCAGCTGAGTTTCCAGGGCTCTAAGTAAGTTGTAGAGGAATGCATGAGTCTCTCTCATTGCTAGAAATCTATAGTTTCTATATTATATTCTTCTGAGTACACTGAGGTCAAACATTGTGTGGGACAATCTTGAAAAATCTCAATGTCTGTATGAGTCCATGAAACACCCCTACTGAATGTTGCAGGTTGCTCTAGTGCCATGGCAATTTTCTTTGAGTAACAGATTAAGCATGACTTTCTGGGCAGGAATCTGAAAATAAGGGGTTCTTTTGAAGTGCTTTTATCTCCATAAATAAAATCATTCACCTATCCTTTCATCCGTCTATCCATCAATTCACCTATCCAATAGTTATTTAGAATCTACAGTGTGCCAAGAATTGTGCTAGGTAAAAAATCAAGGCTCTTTTTCTAAATAAGCTTTCATACCTTGTAGAAAGAAAAAAGGTATTATATTGTTTATGAGTGATAATAGTAATACTAATGAATAATATTTATTAAAGCACTTTATATGTATTATCTCATTTGTTAACAAGAATTCTGTGAAGTATCACTTTATAGACATGTACACAAGTATGTATCATTTTATAGACATGTATACAAGTAGGTATTATTTTATAGACATTTTATAGACATGAAATTGAGGTGCAGAGCTGTTGCCTCACAGATACCCTTGTACTGTGGCATCTGATCTGTTGCGTCTGACTCCAGCTTTTGTGCCTTTAGTACAGTAGTTCATGTGGTGTGTACCTTAACAGGATTTTTGTTTAGCTCAAGAGATGCTTTGCATATTTCTATTTTGCACAGTTTTTTTTCTCACTTTTTTTGTGTAGGAGCTTCTGACTAGCAATTTCAGTGTTTGGATTGCTTTGCAAAGTAATTGAAAAGGTAAGTTCACTCAGTATATCGTTCCACACAGTTGGACAGGTAAACTTTGTCTCTTTTCTGCCCTCTGCCTAGATCCCTGGTTCTCCTGATGCCTTCTGAGTCACTGGCTGGCAACTCAAACAGCAATTGGTGGGTTTTCCGACAGTGTGGGAGATAGAAAACTGGAACAGAGTGTTCAAAGCAAACTGCTGAACGAGGTCCTTGACCCCGAAGTTTACCAGGATGTAACTGCGGGCTGTGTTTCTCCTCCAGGTGACGGAGGAAATTGGCTACTGTTAATCTTTACCAAGCTATGCTCATACAGAAATAAGTGAGTCAGGAGTCACTTCCCTTTTGCCACACTGCCAATCCTCAGATGTAAGTACGCTTCTTATGAACAGTCTTTATTACACACGCGGCCCACTTATCTCAGTTCCAAACACATGTCAGAAGGAGGAACCATAACGCTAGGCTCTGATTCCTTCCTGCCTATCAGCAGCTATTTTGTCTGGTGTCACACGGACATCTGGTGTCAAAACCATTGGGAGCTTCTCTTGCTGTGGGGTCTTAGGACAATTTTACACTTTGCAAGTTTTCTTGAATACCTAAAGGAACAGAGAGATGCTCCCCAATCCACTTCCTAACCTGCTTAGCTCTCTCAAGCACCGGTAACAATTTTGTATTTATTTTGGTGGATGATTGGGTTCCTCTAGTCCTTGCCTAGGATGAGACCTGAAGCCAAATATCACCGTAAGGCAAAGGACCTCAGAAGAAGGTACCGCTTCAGGAGCTGAGGCAGGTCTGGGCTGCAAGTCAGGTGGGAGATGCACGGAAAGTGCTGGTCTGCTGGCATTTGTACTTAACAGAACAAACCAGAACTGCACTTAGCACTCCACTCAGTTCACTCACCAACGTTTACTGAGCAGGTACTGTGCTGAGTTTGGGGACAGAAAGTCACTGAAGATGGTGTCTTCTCTTGAGAAGTCATTCAACGTTCATAGAACATAGGACACATTCATCTGTTCATTTTTAAAAACAGGAACACTGGTTCTCAAACTCTCATAGAAGAAATGTTCACTACTTCCTGTAGCCTAGAGTCTTAAAATGTCTGACTCAACGAAGAAAAATATTGTCAACCGCCACCAAAGTCTCCTCAAATGATAATTCTGTAGCAGAGTGATCTTGATTATCTCAGAAATCCCTGACAGAAATGGAAGCAATATAAATAAACATAAAAGAAAATAGAGGTGCTGTAACCCAACTATAAATTGCTCTTCCCTGACTTTCTTCCAATCATCCAGGGTGAAAGTAGGAAGTTGGTCTTTGTGGCAGAGAATAGACCAGCAGCTGTTCTATATTCTGCCAAGAGGAGAGAGTCTTATTTTAAATAATAGCCAACAATACATCCTTTGGGACTAGAGACTTGGCCAGTGGAGGGGGGCCTGGAAAGAGAAGAGAGGGCCAATGGGATGGAGTGGGGGGGGGCAACACATGAGAGGATGAACTGGGAGAAAACCCTATCAAATTTTCCTGTGTACTTATGTTTCTATGACCTCATTAGGGTGACTACATAATGCTACCCCAATTATGAACTATGAAGGAAAGAAGGGGCAGTATTCTCACTAGCAGTGGCTGATGTGAGACATTAACGTACCAGTAGGTCATGTGGGTGAACAGTCGGTATGTCTGGGAACATCTCCTTCTTCTCTCTTCGTCAGGCTGGTATTTTCTCTACTTCTTCCTTCCTTCTAGCCATATATGTGTATTTTTAATTCAGAAGTAGAGATGGAGCTCACAAGTTGGTGACTCATTTTGAGAGCTCTTCACGGGAGACATTTATGAAATGTGATTTATTGTTTTATATCGTATTAAGATAGAGAGAGAGAAAAAAGAGGAACAATCTTATAGTAATGCATGGGTCTCTTACCACTTCCTCTCTGCAAAATCCCCACAGGACTTCCTAGCCAGATGCAGAAGGGGGTTCTAAATTTTTTCATTTCTTAGGACATTTTTCTACATACAGAGAAATGCCATTGTTTTCACAGAATCGTACTCGTCAGTGTCCTAATTTTAAGTTGAGACTCCAAATGAGTTTATTTTGGGGGAATGCTGGTTATGGGTACACTATTAATGTCCTAAAATTTTTAATCACATACTAGGTCTGTAAAGTTCATCAAGGACTATCTAACAACTGAGGAAATACAATGCTCAAAATACAGAAGAACCTGTTCAGATAGTTAAAGGGTCAAATGAGATCCGGCACCAATAGGAATGGTATGAAATGTAAGTATAACATACATATTTTCCAAAGAAAATTTAAGAAGGGTCTTCTTTATCCATGGATCTTCTAATGAGGGAGAGTGTGGGAACGGGGGGGGGGTCAAATAGAGATCAGCGCTGTTAAAAGGGTCTCTCCCAGAAAGAACGGGCTGTTTAGCCGGCATGTATGTCTGACATGTGGTTTAAATTTTATATACTTACCCTTTATTCCAGTGCAACCCTGTTTCACCACTCTCTCCCTCTCTTTCCATTTTCTCTTATATTACCTCTGGCTTTAATTTTTGGGCTCCCAAACGCAGTTGTGTCAGCTTCTCCTTTCTCAGAAGATGAACAAATGCTCCCATGATTGCAAACTAAATGAAAAGCTTAGGCAGGTAGCCCTGCACAGAGTAGGTAGGGGTATGTCTTTCTGACTAGGAAATATACATTTTAAATATGAGCATGACAGACAGCAGGTTAGGGAGACTGTACTCTAGCTGGGGGTCGCGGGGAGCATTTGCCTACGTCAGTAACCAGGCTACTTACTGAGTTACTGTCCTGGCTCTTGACGCTGATTTTGGCTGCAGTATCTTAACCGTCCAGCAGGTGGCATCTGCTTCAAAACTCACATAAATTCTATTTGCATTTCAAGACAAACAGGATACAGAAACATTGAAACCTCTCTTAACTGACTTCTACATTTAATACCGAAGGGCTGCTGGAAACATAATTAGGGATAGAGAATTAATTTCCCTTCTTTTGATAAGAGTCCTCCTTCTCTTTAGACATAAGCATGCAGGAATACTTAGGAAAACCTCAGTAATTTGAAAGGAAAACACAGTCAGAATTAAATCCAGAAGGTTTCTGTAAAAGGCTATGACTTTAGTTACTTTCAGGGCTAAATAAGGGCTAAGTACTAGTGGCAGATGCAGAAAACAGATAATCTCAGACCTCCAAACCTCTTCTACAGGAGGGTAGGGGTCAGTTCCTCCAAGAAGTGAGGGACAAATGAATACAGAAAGCTTTATGGAAGTTACCATACAGGGCATTTTTCCTCTGTACTTTCAATGAAGGGATGGGTGTGATTGAGTGACTTCTAACGTTTAATGACACCTTTGCTGCAGTGCTTTGTAAAGCTCACACATGAATACACTGATCCATTTCCAGATGATCCTGGGGCCTCTGTCCTTTTGTGTCAAGCACAAAGAAACAAGCGAGACAAAGAAACAGCCCATGTAACCAAGCTCCGAACAAGATTTAAACAACCGACGTGGTGAACATCAATCTTAGGATGTGTTACATGAAATGGAGTCATACTCCAGAAGAAATGCTGGTTATATTTTAAAAGACCGCTTTGTCTAAAGAAAATGCCAAGTGGAATTTCCATGCAGTAAGTGATCTTTCTACAAGAAGCTGGCAAGACAAAAGCAACAACGAGAAAAGGTGAAGAGTGGCTCGTGTGAAGTGAAGTTACAGCATTATAACCTCTAAAAAATAAAACAAACATAAAAAAGGAGCTGTGTTTCCTTGTTTTTATATTATTTGTCAGGGATCAGTGTGGGTTTGAGAAGGGAGGGAGGCAAGAAATCAAGAGATTTTCTGTGCCGCTTTATGTGAGGCATTTTATTTCCCTGGACCTCAGTTCCCAGGTAGGTAACTTGAGGGAGCAAAGCAAAGGACTCCTGGGCTCGCTTTCGGAGCGTGTTTGCTCCGAGGCCGCACCCCTGCGCCCTGGGGCGGCGTGTTTACCCTCGCACGTGAGTCTCGGGGTCGCACGGTGGGAACTCGGCCAGTGTGGGGGTTTGGCATCAGTCTGGCAAAATGGAGCCCCTGGAAAGGTGGGCGGGACAGAAGTGTTTGAGAGTCCTGTGAGCCGCGTGCCCCCTTTTCAGTTTCATAGCCATTTTCTTAAGAAAATAAAAACAAAATAAACAGAAGCCCAAGTTTGGAAGCCCAAGTCTTAGAAACGGACCTGTGTTGTTCCAACTTTCAGCTGAAACACATACTGCGTTTTACCCCTGGCTCCTTTATGTACAGCCGGGTGCACTTCCGTGCATCTCTTTAAGTGTGGAATTTTAACATGCCTGACATTGCACAGTCAGTATATACAATAGGTTCTTCAGAAATGCGGAGTTTGAACGCGTGAAGCAGCTGAACGCTGATTTGCATGAAAACTGCAAGTACACAGTACCCAGAAAATGTATCTTTGACATCTTGGCTTCCAGAGAAACAAACTTCCTTTGTTCATTCACAAGTCTGCTCTGTTTCCACCTCAGATTTAATTACTTTCCAGTTCTCATTTGCGTATGTGTGGGCTACCATTCACAAGGCGCCGTCGCCTCCTGCGGGAGGCACAGATCTTCTCATTCAGAAAGGAAAAAAGTGTGGACAAGCATTTTGATGGCATAGTATATGCTTTAGACACAAAGCAAAGACTATATTCTAAAAATACCAACGCCCTTGAAAAGGAATATGCTGCTTGGTAGACTGATCTACATATTTAGATTTTCATTATATGTCAGATACATAAAAAGCAATGACTTTTTTCCTATGAAACCAAGGGCTTTTGGAATTTGGTTTTTTCTCTTTTTTTTGGTACCTGGAATCGAACTCAGGACCTTGTGCTTGCCAGGAAGTCACTTGTGCCGCTGAGCTATATCCCCAGCCCAGGCTGCTGGAATTTGGAAGGACTTTATAGAATCACCTACCTCTACCTGCTTAGTTCACACATTAGGGAAATGAAGCACAGAGAAGCATGAGTTTTGCCCCCAAGCACCCAGAAGCAGAACTAGAATTTTTAAAACTTACACATCAGAATCAGTTACACAGCTACGATCACCAGATTCTCAACATGTTCCTCTACTGGCACGCACCCTTTCTGTTTCTCTGTTTCTCACATTTACTCTCTTTGAAGCAGGTCCTCTATGAGCTATTTGGTCTCTGATCTGAGATTGATCTTCCCTGCACGCCTCTCTTACATCTTTAAATTCTACCTAAATGCAATTTAAACCAAATGACCTCATTTACCAGCCATCTCTCCCACATCTGTCCAACCCTGTGTGCATCTGTCCATCCGTCCTTCCAAGCACCTATCCACTTCTCTATCCAAATCCAGCTTCTGAGTGCCCAGCACTCACCTCGACACGGTCAACAAAATAAAATGCCCCTCTTCCTCACAGTATGGTTGAGTTTGCTCATGATTAATCTTTTAAAAAGTCCACCAGCCTTACAGCTGTTCTTAGCAAGTACGTTCTTTTTTTTAAGACTCACATTATTACAACAAATGTTCCACTTTCCTTATTTTCTAAATACAGAAACATTTCATTTGTTTGGCTCTGGCAGAGAACGAGGTGTTCCATATAAGTAAACTGTGCAGCCCACTGAAACCGAAACTTTGAGCAGAACCCTCCCTGAAGTGTTTCATACTTCCCTGCCTTTGGGAAGAAAAGACACTGAAAATAATTTAACTTTTTTGTAACACAACCCAGAGTGATCTCTCAGGAACATTTGTCACTGTACTGGGCCACGATGCAGTTCTGTGTCTGATTTCCCAGGTCTCCCTTCAGTGGTGAGGAGTTAACACTTTCTACTGCACGTGCTGCTTCCTCCCAGCAGCCCTTTCCTAATCTCCCTTTCATCGTTCAGGGCGAGAAATCATATCAGGGAATGCATGGAAAATATATCTTAAATCTGTGTGTCACAGTCAGTAAGGCTCCAAGGAAGAGTCTGAGGTCTGCCCATGGCTTTAGAGGGGGGACTTGTGGACCACAATTCCATATTGTGTCTTCTGATTACTTCCAAATTTAGGATGACACGGGGAGAGCTGGAAACACCAAGCCGCCAGGGCAAGCTGGCCACCGCGGCCGTCACCTCTGCCCTGAGCAGACAGCAGCACAGGAACGTCCAAAACCAAGCAGTTCCTCACCAGAGTCAGGTCGCCTCTGTGAGACAACCTGTGCCCGTCGTTCTTAATTTCCAGCTCAACTGGACTCCGGCACCTGGAGAGGCCATCGGGGCACGGGGGCGCCGTGCTTACCAGCTGTGTGCGTTGTTGGGGCATGGCGCCTGGCTGGAGGCGGGTCATGGTGGGGGCAGCACTTCGGGGGGCGTACCTCTTGCTAGTGCCCGTCTCCTGCGCTCTGTTCCCGGGGTGCCGCTACGTCCTTCCACCACAACTCTGCTTGGAGTCCGCTGAGCATAGACCGAAAGCTCTGAAGCTGGGAGCCAAAAGTACCCCCGCCCTCCTTTACGTTGTGGGTGTTGAGTCCTTTGTCCCACCAGTGGAATAACTGACAGAAATCCCTGTTCCAGTGCAGTCTCGTTCTTTCTGTTCCTTCCTGCCAGAATTTATCTCCTGTCCCCTGGCATTATCATCCAATAGTCCCATTTTCCACTGGTAGTGTGACCGTAGTGTGACCTACTGTTGAATCCTGTACCACACCCTTCATACAACAGGATCTCATGTACTCACTACAACAACTCTGAGAAGTAGATACTACTATCTTTTTTTAACGGAGAAACCAGAGGTACAGATTCAGGCAATTTAGGAAGTACAGAAGTGGGACGCTTAGCTTGACTTTGTCACAGAATTTACACGCCGAAGACTGTAACTCTGAAAAGCTATGCCTAAAATAGATGAAGGAACTTCTTATTCACCTTAAATCTACACCTGACCCAGCACGAGGTTATAAGATGAAAGCTGCCTGGTTATGGATGAGGGCAAGTGAAATGAATAGACACTTCTCAGAAGAAATACAAATGGCTAATAAATACATTGAGTTCAACCTCACTGACCATTACACAAATGGCAATTAGAACATCCTTGAGATTCCACCCTACCCCAGAAACAATGGCTACCAGGAAGAAATCAAGTAATAACGTATGCTGGCCAGGCTGCAGGGGGAAAAAAGAAACCATCCCACACTGTTGGTGGGAATGTAAACTACTCTAACCACTATGGAAATCAGTATGGACATTTCTCAAAAAACGAGAACTAGAAATTCCATTCAACCCAGCTACTCGCCTTCTCAGTATCTTCCCCCAAAAGTTAAAGGCATCATATTACAGTGATAGATGCATACTCATGTTTATAGAAGCACAAGTCCTAAGAGTTAAATCTTGGAAGCAGCCTGTATGCCCATCAACAGACGAATGGATAAAGAAAATGTGGTATTTATACTCAATGGAGTGCGACTCTGCCACAAAGGATGATAAACTCGATTGATCTGTAGGAGAATGGATGCATCATTTCTTTCATTATTATCATTAATGAAATATATCAGACACACAAGCATGGTTTCTCTTATGCGTACCTAAAATATAAATAAAGAGCAAAATAAAAGATAATAGGAAGTGAGATAAATCTTTCTCAAATGAGAAGAGATAAAGAGATGAAGAGAGGGGAATGAAGTGGAGGGGAAGAGAATAAAAAAGAGTTATGTTTTACGTACGCATGCAGCTTCACACAAGGAACGTCATCATTCGTGCTACAGTGTACTAATGAAAAATAAGAACAATTCCCTCCAAAAATTGGTCTGGACTTCAGATTATCCTTTGTCCACTTACAGAATTTGTCAGATCTTTTCAGGCTTCTGCTGTCCTTCCAAGTTCTCTGCTTAGGCTTTATGAGGAATGAGAATAGCAGGAAAACAAAGAGAAGACTGGTTGATAAGCACAGAAACAGATAATGCTACCACGTCCCGTGCAGTCCAGTAAAGTTGACCGGAAACAGTCAACGGGCAGGTATTCTCCTAGTCACCAAGGACCTGAAGATGGATAGAAGGCGTCTTTTCTTTGAGTATCTGATCATCTTACGGGACAGGCAGGTTTATAAGCAAACAATACGTGCGTGTGTTGCATGCTAAAATAGAAGGACGATAAAAGCTGCCGGGGAGCCTCACATGTAACTCTCAGGAGAAGATGATCCTGGAGCTCATCTAGAAGGCTGGGCAGAGCCAGCAAGGGAGGGGAAGAGCGCTGCGGGCAAAAGCACGGACGAATAAAAGCGATGCGTATGGTGCGTTCACCGGGAGAAAGCCATGAGCCGACGTGGGAAGTAAAACAACTTTGTGTGCTGAAGTTTAAAATAGCTGGGTAAAAAACTCCATCGCAACAACGGCCACCTGCATAAATGCAATAACTAAATAAATGTATGACTAAATTACCTTGCACAATTGTAAGCGAACAAGCACTTGGAATTTTAGAAAAAGCTAGTAAATTTTACACCACAATGAACCAGTGATGCTTTTGACTTACCAAATAGGACTCGAAGAATTTGGAATCTATTTTTTTGTCATTTAACATGACCTCCAGCTAGGGATGTAGCTCAGTGGTAAATTGCTTCCCTAGTATGTGTAAGGCCCTTGGTTCAATCCTTATTACCACAAAACAAACAAATTGGCAAAAAACTTATTTCCTCCATTTATAAATTTTTGTCCTCGTGTTTCTGTAAGCAAATCTAGACTTTTTAGGCCATATGTCTTGATTTTTTTGAAAAAAGAAAATATTTCTATTTATATTATTGCCCAGCACAAGATCAGCCACATAACCATTTTATGGCATTTCAATGAGAAGTAATGCTTGTGCAAGGTCTCAGAACTTACCTAATGAAAAGGAAATGTGAACTTAAGTGAAAATTACGTGGTATTGAACTTCATCCCTGAGTATAAACGTGCTATAATTCGCTAAAGCTGAGGTCCTTTTTCTCAAGACCAAAGTGCCATGTTCAATATTACTACTCCCTGGGAGAAAATTAGGGTTCATTGGCAATAAAATTACCTCTTTAAATCATTGCTTAGTTTGAGTTTACTGGACAGTATGAGAGCTAGAGTAGTTATTCCTCTCAAAACTGTGGCAAAGCAGTAGCTCAACGGATAATAAAATTATTTTACTAAAAATATAATTTGCTTTTCATAAGACAAAAAAACCTTGCAGCACTCTTCAAGGCTATGAAGTGAGAAATTAAACCCAAGAGAGCTAGTGATTTTTGAGTCCAATGAAAAGTTGAACCTAAAATTGGCTCTTCTGATCCCTAAGTTAATTCTGCTTCTTAAGAAATTCTCTGACTTTGTTTTAAGCAAAGTAACAGATATTCTTTGGACTATAATTGTCTGATTGCATTGCGTTCCTTTTCTCCCTTTTTTCCCTCCATAAAGACAGGGTTCGCTTTCAACCTTTGTGAAGAATGAGGTCCATATGACACAGTGCAGCACCTGAAAGGGACTAGTCTCTGTTTTGAAGTGAGCTGAAGAAGGCAAGCCTGCAATGCCGGTTCCCTTTTTTGAACAATGTCTCAGGAGAGGAAAATATAACGGTAAGAAGCAAGTTGGAAAGAACAAACATGGCTCCCTGCAAGTGCATCCACTGTTCAAAAAGAGATAAAAATCTAAGCCAGGTTTGTTTCCTGGGGATACAGATGGCTCCCACGTGGTGAGTTTCACACGAGGGTGTCGCGGTGCGAGGAAGACTGCTACAAGTCCAGCCTCTCTCTCCCTAGATTAAGGTGTGAACCCTGTGACAGTTTTTTCTTCTCCTACCCAGACGTGTGTACAGAACGAAAAGAAGAGCAACGAATCCGCTTCCCCCTCAATTTTCTAGTCATTTTCAACGAGCAAAACCCCTTGCTTCTGAGCCTATTTGGTGTTCCCGTTGCTTCCAGCCCTCTGAGCCTCCCGAATGCACACAAGGATGCTTTCTGATTGGCTAACTGGTGGCCCATAGTAACAGTAACGCCAATCAAAAACAACAAATCCAAGCCAGGACCTGATGGGTTAGTTAACTTCGGGAACACAGACTCTTCTAAGCAGTGAGGGACTCATTTCCTGAAAACCTGTTATGTTCCAAGTAAGGTGAATCAGAGGTTAAACGTGAATGCCGTACTCTACACAGGTGCTTCACCGAGTCCAAGCCTCCTAACAAAGCAGAAAACCATCACACTGTGACAGAAAAGTTCCACGGCAGGCATTCGGTAAGGAAAAAAATCCTATTCGAAAGAAAAATAACTATTTGAATAACTGTACTTTAAAAGAGTCTCCTACTTTGATATTCTTTTTTTTTCATAAATTAAGAAAAAATAAGTACAAAGCCAGGGCGGAGTTAGTCAGGGATATTTTTTCTGGTCTTGGTCTGTGTTACATAGAATGACTTCAAGGAAACAGAAAGTTGCTACAACTGTGATGTGGCATTTATAATAAATGGTCCACCCTCGTGCTGCCCAGACACCAGGCGATGTCACTGGCGACGCCAGCGGGGTGACGTCGCATTTCCTGTGCTGCGTGGACCCCAGTACGCACGCAGACACCGCCGCGAAGCACAGGTAAAAAGTTCACAGAGGGAGGGGGCGCACAGGAAGCGCTCTGCGGGGCTGTAAGCTTACACAGGCATCCAGCTGGAAATAACTTGGGAGGGGAGGAGCGGGGCAGACACATGGTAGTAATCTGAAATTTACAGGGGCTGGGATAGGGTGGCGGGGTTTTCTCTCAAAGGGATTCTGAAACACGGAGTGATGGGGGGAGGGAAATGTAGAGTCCAGTTATCATAAGTGGGGAGCAGACAAGAGTGTGCCGGACAGTTCTACCACTTAGAGCACCTGGAGCACCTTAGAGCACCTTAGAGCACCTTAGAGCACCTTAGAGCACCTGGAGGGGGCTCTAAGTGGTAGAACTGTCCGGCACACTCTTGTCTGCTCCCCACTGCCTCACAGTTCTTGTTTTTAAGATCTGTCTTAAAAGAGTCACCAAAGAAATGGGGTTGTTTCTTTCTTTAAATCTCCCCCAGAATGCTGTACCTAACAGGATTTTTCCTCCTGGGCCTTCTTCAGCGGTGTGCTCCTCTCAGCGGCCCGTTTCCTCCCTTTCAGTTTCTCCCACTGTGAGATTAGGCGGTTTTGACGGCAAGGATGACGTCTTACGCATTTCTGCGGCGCTGAAGTCAAGCACGATCCCGTTGCTCACTTCTACCCCATCGCACGAGAAGCCTTTCAATGGCTTCCCACTGACGTTAGGGCAAAATCCCAACAGCTCTCCTTAGCCAGGCCTCTACTTACACCAAGTCCTTCGGCACTGGGTCCCCGTGAGTCCACCCGCAGCCAGCCTCTCCAGTCCGTCCCTAGCTATCCTGTCCTGGCACCTTCCTGCTCTCCCACTTCTCCGCGCTGCTGTTCCGTGCCGGCCTGCTGTGTCCGCCTCCTCTCCTCTGCATCTGCTGCCGGGTCTCCCTCAAGGCTCATGATCATCTACTGCCCACACCTCCCCGCGCCCTCCGGTGGCTTACTCGTCACTTTCAGTATGGACTGGTGGCTGTTTCTCCACGTAATTTAAAGTTCTGGGAAGTCAGGGGACGGCTCTGCCTTTCTCTTCGCTATGCCTAGCACACCTAAGCCAGGAAGCTTAGATGTATGCGTCTAGTGCAGGAGAACTCAATTTTCTTTTGTGTAAGAAAATAAATAGTTACTATTATAATAACCACCAGGGTGCTGAGTACGTGCGGGTGAGGGTGTCAGATACTTGATGGGCATTTTGCCACTAAATCATCCCATTTTTCCCAGCAGTCATATGTATTGTCACTCCTATTTATACATCAGGAAACCAACCCTGGGGAGTTAACTGCCTAGGCTACCTACTCAAGTGCTGAAATTTGGCCTCAGCACGCTACCCCAAAGCTTATGACCTTAAGTGAAGACTTCTTTTGTTTTTGTTTTGTTTTGTTTTGTTTTGTTTTGTTTTGTTTTGTTTTGTTTTGGGGTCCTGGAGGTTGAACCCACAGCCTTTGCACTGAGCTACATCCCCGGATCTTTCGAAAAACATTTTTGAG
This sequence comes from Chinchilla lanigera, assembly GCF_000276665.1. NCBI lineage: Eukaryota > Metazoa > Chordata > Mammalia > Rodentia > Chinchillidae > Chinchilla > Chinchilla lanigera. The sequence goes on from NW_004955412.1 coordinate 925,324, forward strand.
ACAAGTTCTCACTAAATTGCTAAACTGTCCATACTGGCCTCATACTCTCAGCCCCCTTGCCTCAGCCTCAGAGAGCGCTGACAGTAGAGGCGTGCACTACCACGCCTGGCTGAGCCACACTGTTTCCTGCAGCTACTCAGTAAATGCTGATTTTAGCTGAACACGGTGGGGCACTCCTATAACCTGAGCACTCAGGCAGCTGAGGCAAGGTGCTTTGTGAGGTCAAGGCCAGCCTGCGCTACACAGAGACCCCATCTCAAAAATAAACAAACAAACAAATAAATATTCATTTTTAAAACTTGAGAAAATATTAATTTCTCTCAGTTTGCTAGTCCTTCTATAATAGTACTTGATTTGCGTTCATGTAATTAGAACTATTCCTAATTCTAAAAAATGTTTGTAAATTCTATACCCAAATCCAGTCCCAATTTCCTTTATTTTAACCTGTAGATACAATATTTGCAGGGCTAGCGTTCAACCAAGGGTTAGGTTATGCTCAGATGTTGCCTGGGTTAGACATGAGGTGAGTTCACGTGTGTGTAATAAGCCAAGGTGGCCAAGACATCTTTTATCCAGAGAGTCTGAGGCTCATGAGTAGTCGGCTTCTGTCTTTCTAAAGATACGTGATTCAGTATGGCCCTTCAGTGGCTTCCCACTGACATTAGGATAAAATCTAGCTTAGCATCAATGCTCTCAACAATGTCAATATTTACTCCACCATGAAAAATACAAAATCAGGTCATTGCACAACAGCTCAGTGTAAGAAGCTCAGCTAGCACGATGACTCAGTAATGGGCCATTTGTGTTCCTGGATAGATCATATGTGTTCTTGGACAGAAGGGTGGGAGCATAAACTACTAACCACTGTGAAAGTCTGCCCCAGAAAATGATTTCTATATTGGTCAGGTTTACTCTAGAAAATATTTGTTAGAGAGGAGAACTTTTAATATCCCTTCGGATTCTATGGGAAGGAACAGTTGATGAAATGTTTATGTAAATGATTCTGAATGTTGTCTTGTCTGAATGTTGAGAAAAAGTTTCACAGCATACATACAAAAAGCCCAAGCTTTGGATTCAAGAAGTACCTAAGTGAAGTTCTCTCTCTGTCCTTGTATTTATGTACCTTGGGAAAAATCTCTGGGCTTACTAAGTTCGGTTCCTTTTCTGTATACAATAAATTCACCAGTATATTTTACACAAGGAAATCTCTTCTGACTATGCAATATGCTTCTTAGCTTTTATGCAAGTTAGTTAACTTGGGTGCACCTCAGTGTGTCGTATAATGTGGAAGACAATAGTATTTTCCTCAAAAATATTGTTACTAGGGTTAAGTGAATTAATAATGTAAAGTACTTGGAACAGAACCCAACACAGAATAAATCTTCATTGGCTTTTAATTATTATTGCTATTATTATTATTTTAATTATTTTTGCTATTATTTAATTACTATTGCTATTATTATAGAAACAACTAAAAATTTTCACTTTTAATCCTGAGTTTCATATTTTATACACTCGATCACTGTTTATCATTTTGCTTGACTCCTAAGAAGAATACAGGTTGAAGGTTTAGAAATTGTTAGATTCATGCCTTAAACCAAGAAGTCAACATCTCAACAAGAGACTGTATTCTTAAGAAACCAGAAAGAATATTTGTGTCAAAGTGGACAGGAAATAGCTTATTTCTACAGCCTAAAGTATCTGATCTTTTAAAATGATTTAAAATATGTTCTAAATACATGCCTGAAGGATTTAAAAATGCTTAATCACATTAAAGAAAATTTCAAGAAAGGTCATTAAGCAAATTGCCCTGGTTCTATCACATTTATTCTAAAACCAACATAAAGAAAGAAAGGTTCTTGTAATGCACCCAGAACGGCAATTGGTATGAGTTCTCAAGGCACAGCAGGGCAAAGCTGTGTATTTTCTTTTGCATTAGGCCTCATGTACAATACTCTGTGTGTGTGTGCCCTTCTCTAACACTCACATACACATACACATGTACATGCACATGGAAAGAAAAGAAAATAAGGCAAACAGCCTCGGTGCAGCTGTTAGTTCCCCCGAGTTCTTTGGATGACAGCACAGACACTAGCAAGAGGAATCGAGATTCATTTCTTAGCTCTCTCCAGTATCTGTGAAGAGTGACCCCAGGCTTCTCTGATACTGGGGAGCTATCTTACGACTTTTTATAAGCCAGGAACGGTAGCAACTTCTTAACACAAAATGCATCATTTAACACTTACAATAATCATGTGTGGTAAGTATTAATCTCATTCTTACAGATGATGAAACATGAGGAATTTAAGCATTTTGAGAGCAGTCATGGAGCTAGGGATCAGCAGTCAGAATTGAAGCAAAGTGTCTCACGGCAGAGCTGCCGCTGTTCACCGCTGCTTTGTTTGACACGGGGAACCGTATGCTCAGCACTGGTTATCTTTCGTGTTTGGCACAGGGAAAGTGGCTAGGTTGGTTCTTGACTCCCCACACCCCCAGCTCTGCCCCTCCTTTCCTCCCCGACCCTTTCCAAAAGAAGATTGAGAGAACGCACTCACAGACAGTAATCCCTGAGTTACCCTTCTCATAGAGTGGAGCTGAGCAAGCCGAAAAGCCAATGGTTCTTCACAAATCCTGCCCACAGAAATCAGGGTGGGCATCTTCCTCTGTTATGCCCAGCACTGGCTCTTGCTACCATGCCCAGACCTTCCTGTTGGATCATCAGTGCTTTGGGGTCCTCTCACTAATGGTGACAAGTGCGTAGCTAGTGCCCTTGTGTGCTGAGCAGCCCTCGGGCTGGCACACACTGCCATTCTGAGGTCACAAGGCAGAGCTCATCCCTGTCCCCAGAAGGACAGTAGCTCCTGAAGGGGAAGAGGACCAACACCCTCATCCTTGAAGAATTCTTTGCCTACTCCTTGGAACCTCAGCTATCCTGTGGCTGAAGGTGTAAGAGGGAAGGGAAACAGAAGGGAAACACGATTTCACAGCTGGACTGCACAAAACACACTTTACTTAGCCTCGAGCCATCTATCTTCAGACACAGTACATGCTCTTTATCGATGATGGATCTAACGCTCTTTCCTTCAATAAGAATTGACCTAAAATGAGACCAAACTTAGCTCAACATCAGGATCAGACTTCATGGGCTTGATTATATTTGGTAAGGAGGAGGATAAAAGGTCTTTTATGTGTGCAGTGAATATTGGTTAAGCATTTACCACGTGTCAGACGCCGGAGAGCTAGGAGTATGGCTATATGAAAATGAAACGGCAGCTACTTTCAGAGGGCTTAAATTCTAGCCGGGTAGACAGATAGGAAAAAACACAAGTACACTGACTAGTGTGCCCAAAGGCGCTAAGATCTACGCAGAAAAATGAGTGTAGATAGCAGAGAGAACAGTATAAAGGGAACTGGAACTGTAAAGTCTCTGAGCCGGGCATGTTCTAGTTGCATTCTGGGAAGGCAGGTGTGGCCGGAGGGTAGAGAAACAGGCAGTAGGAGTTGTGGGGGGGAGGATGGTGTGTGTGTGTGTGTGTGTGTGTGTGTGTGTATACACTCACACATGGTAGCTTGTGGGCAGATCTCGTCAGGCTTAGTGATGACTTTGGCTTTACTTCGTGAGATGGGAAAACAGTGGAGAAATCTTGAGGGAATGACGTAAGTGTCTAACACACCTTCCCAATCAGGTGTGTCAGCCTTGCCCTTCCAATTCTTTCTTCTGCTGCTAAGCTCCTATTTGCTTACTTGTTTCTGAAGTCACAGCATCTCCAGGTCAATACTCTTCTGTTCACTATAGCCTGACACTATTTTTAAAACAGCTCTTCAAGACAGGGACTGCCTTTCAGAATGCCTCCTTCCACACCACAGAGCCTGCACTTAGAGAAGCAACAAGGAGCCATTTCTACCGAAGCAGAAGGGCTTCTTGCATTCAAACAGCCCTAGAACAGTAATGTTTCCATCTCAGAGAGTAAGTCTATTATGTCAGCAACGACCCTTTAAAACACAAATTATCACATGATCTCTGCTGAATGCAGGGTAAGTAAGGATTCAACAAATGAAATACTTCTGGAAATTATATTCTATTTGAGTCTTTTAAAAAATCACCCTTTAAATGTTATTGGTAAACAAGATTTAGAATATCAAAATTGCTGCAAAGATTTGTTAAGAATCCAAGAAAGAAAAGAAATAATGCGGTCTATTCAGTTCTTGGAATAAGATATTTCACATTACTTTGGATGTTATATATGAAAATATATATCTATGACTACCTGTATTGGATTAATTTTCATTTCAAACTTGTATTACTTACACATTTCCAAAGAACTTCAAATACCATATTTTGCAAGCTTGTGGTTTCAAGTTGCTGATTTAAAGGTCTTCTTGACCTCTGTAAAGAATTTTAACATTTTTTGCAGGCTTGATGGCCCGAGGGTGATGATAGAATCAAATACACTTATAAGTAGGGTCAAATAAATTGAAAATTCTCTCCCAGGAAATAGACAGTTTTATGAAGAAAATACCCGCCAAACTTAGTTTTTTAACAAAAGTCTCAGTGACATTTCTGGTTCAACAAGTTTTCTTTTAATATAGTTAAATGTCAACAAAATTGTTACTACTTAATTATCTGACTACCCTGAATCATAATAATAATAATAATAATAATATATATATCATTTCACTTAGGAACTGTTTTGTTCTTGATGATACTCACTGTTTCACAAGAATCGTTAGCTATTGGGAAGAAAACTATCTTCTGCTGATTTTCACTACTAATGTAATTGACCTGGGTTGATTTTCTTCTTCATTACATAAAAAGTCTGCCTTTTCACAGGTGGAGGTCTGTAAAGCAAGTCTGTGAACTGCCCCTGTCCTGGTACGTCCCTTCTAGTTCCTAACTCTGGTACAAACTAGAATTTCCTGGGGGAAACCCTCACCACAATAGAAGAAAGAAAAGACGCTGACTCCCAAAGCGAGGAGATACTGTGTTCATTTTCCCTCTGTGTCAGTGTGTTTTAAAAAGTGTGTTATTTTAGCTTGAGAGCTACAGACCTAAAAGGGAGGAGAATAGTTTCTCTTTCATTTCTCTTCCTTCTCTTTGTTTCTTTCCCTCTTCTTTCTCTTACTTCTTTCTTTCCTTTTAACTTAAAGTAGCTGAAGTATTTCTATTTTTAAATTAAAATAAGCAAAGAAATACCAGATAAATCAGAGTATAACTTTTGGAGACATAAATACATTATAAATTAGAGAAAAATCATATTGCTTAGATCTGGGTTTCTGACTTAGATCTCCAAATTCACTTTGCAACCGCAGCGTACACACAGCTACGAATCCAGGGCAGACTACAGACACACTTCATTTTAAACTCAAGGGTACTGACTACAACAACCTGACTTTTATCTCTTGTTTACCTCTGAATTCACTGATTAATTTGTTGTTACTTCGGGATTTTTGAAGCAGCTGAGACTCAAATACATCTGCCAGGCAAAACTAGGCATTTACTAAAGGCTACAGGACCTCTGGTTGGGAAAGAGCCGGTAGAGGCTGGAACTGTACCCATAATTTATGTTCTGTTATTTAGGCATATATGCAGCATGGCGGAAGAGTCAGATAAAAAAAATTGTCATGAAGGATTGGAGTTTCCTAAAGGAGAAGTCTTTAGGGAGAATCACAGGGTAGGGTATAAAAGGGGGGTGACTGAGCTCTAAAACCACTGGGTCAGAGGATAGCAGCTTTGCCCACGTGGTGACTGACAGCTGTAAGTGTCCTGAGTCAGCTAGCTGTGTGCGGCCGAGGCAAAGACAGAGCTGTGTGGGAAGAGAAAGGATGTCATTTGAGTTGAGTTCATTTGGGACCCATAGCCGTGGAGATGTGTTGCTCTAGGCCGTGCTGGCCCGTGGGGTCTGCCATGTAGCTCAGGGTGGCAGGTAGTACTGAGCAGTTCATGCTATGGACTTAGGAGAGCAGTTCACACTCTCATTTTGGATTCTCAAATAGTTACAGTGTAAACAGAGCTGGGAGTTACCACGGCCAGAATTCGAGTTCTCAAAGAGAAGATGGCATGAGAATATTACAACCCGTGAGATTCTGGCTTTGATTTTATGTGACCTCATCTGTCCTGATGGTCTGAAAAGACTTGTGGATACTGAGGTACACCGGGTTTTATGCTGCCCCTTGGTGACCCAGTCACCAGATCTCATGTCTTCCGTCTGTACTCATCCGAAAGCCGTGTTTTCTGTGTGCCTTGATCTCTCCTGCACAGGCCCAGTGTATGAAAGAGGCCAACATGATATATGGCCACCAGCCATCCTGAAGATTGGCTGTCCTCATGCGTAGTTCATCAGACCAGTCATAGTCACAGGAAAATCATTCCTCAAGGCAGCTTTCTCTAATTGCATCAGGAGGAGGAGTCCTCCCTTCATTTATCTTGCTGTTGGACCAAATATATCACAGATCTTTAAAATGTCTATTGCATTAAAAATAAAGAAAACCAAGTTAGTGAGCTTTAAGTTTTTGTGAGACAGAAGGATATAAGATTTATTCAACCTTGAGATAATTAAAGCAATTAATACAGCAACAGAAAATTACATGGAGTCACAGATGTCCCCTGACTGCTCACTGGGTCTCCCCACCTTCACTGGGCTCTGCTTTGCTCAGCCTGCTTGCCTCCCAGCGCTCTTGCTACAAGGTTAAGGCCACGTGTCTGTGCAGTGAAACACTGCCCCAGGGCGTGTCTTGAAGACACACAGAACAATAGAGCATTATACACTTTCCATGCCATCTCACCTGCTCAGTACCTTTGCTAGAGCTGCAGTGGGGATGAAAATGCACCCAGCACTGATCTGGAATGAGGAAATCTTTCTCATCCATGTTCTTACAGTGTAAAGAACGCGATTCCTCTCACATATGCAAAAAGAGAGTCATGATTTTACTAGAAACACCTCTAAGATTCATATCACCTCTACAATTCTCATCTTAAATTCGAGCATTTACATAGCTTAAATAAATTAAACTATTTTTGCCTCACGAACAAGGGCTGTATACGTCAAGGAAGAACAGGAGGGAGACCAAGTTTCTTCAGTTTGAAAGAGTGGCTCTCAAGGACATGACCATTTTCTAAAAGAACTGCCTCACTGGAAAAACAGATTTACTACAAAATGAGCCCCGAACGGGACCAGAAAGCTGATCTCAGGCCAAAGTGACGACGTGTTTAAAGCAATGGTGCCAAAACTGGCCTCTTCCGCGGCACTGCCAAAGGCAGCAGGCAAATCCACCGTCTCCCAAGGCGGTACACTCCGTTTGTCACCCTCTCACATGTGTCTCCGAGACTCAACGTTCTCTTGGTGGCTCCATGTCAGCGAAGGGCTTTTAGACCTCAGTCCAAATCTCTTCTCGTAGGGTTTGGCTCAAAATATCGATAACCATAAATTTCCATATTTATATCTCCAATCTTCGAGGACATAAGAACTATTATGGAAACCAAATACAATCTTAGGGATTTAACTTACACAATGAATCGTGTGCTATGGTATTAATACTGTAATAATACTGAAAACCTACCTGAGTTGTATTACATTCTTTGAGCTGTAAATCCTTTCTTTTACTTTTGTGTTTTGAGCAAAATCATCTATTTAAGACATGCAAAGAAGCTTTTTGTTCGCTTTTATATTCTCCTGTACATTCGATATCTCCTCTTCCTTTTATTTAACTTCCTTTTTGCTAGATTCACATGTGCTTAGAGGAGTCATCCTAACTGAGAACAATGAAAATTTAATGGAGTGAAGCATACGTACTGTCTTGGGTGAAAGTAGTATGACATAGTTGGCATCACTTTCTATACTCCAGTCAGTTGGGTGCACTGGAACGTTAACACCTCCACTATAACAAAGTAGAAAGTGACATATCTCTGGTTGGGTATCTGCTTACTTATTTACTGGATGGGAGCCATGTGGAACATCTAGTCTAATTGTGTTCTGCATCCATTTCTGAGGATGTTTTCACTTGTGGAACTGAGAAATATAGGGTTCATGGAATGAATTTACTAAATAGCTAAATTTACTGACTTTTAAGGACCATCATTTACTCTGTGGTTATATTCTCAATTTTTAAAGGCTAAAATGTATTTTCTTTCATGAAATTATGATGACAATGGTCAGTAGTTGTTTTGGTTTTAATGGCTTTACGTAAAATGAGCTATGGCAAAGCTATGTCAACTTTCCCATTATAAAGCATAAATATAAAAGATCATTTGATCTGTTTATTTCATTGCAAAGTTAGGGAAATTGACTCAGTATGATAAATTGCCTACATGAGGTCACTCAGCTAATCAGTGTCACTGAAGCCATGTTGCTTTGGGTAAGTTCAGATCCTCAGAATATAGCAGTGTCTGACGGTACATAGCATGCGGCCAAATTCAAAGAACTACCCCAGAAACTGCTGTCGTGCACCTTCTACTTATAAAACTCCTGTTTGCAATCTTTTTGGTCACATGAGCAATCCAGTGGACATTTGCAAAATGTAATTTTTCTCTCAAAGAAATCCCAAAATAAAGAAAATGATGAAATGTTTACCTCTTTGAGAGTAATGGGGGAAACGGATGTGATCAAAATATGTTATATGCATGTATGAAAATGCCTCATTGAAACAAGATTATTTTGTAAAACTAATAGGCGCTAAATAAATTATATTTTTAAAGAGATCCAATTCTTCAGTCTACCGTTGTTGGAGAGATTAAGGTGGAAGAGATTCATGATCTGTCCACTTCTTGTGTACAATGCAACAGTGGCTTCAAAGCCAGTTAAAGTCATTCAGCTTTGTGACTGCATTTGTGTTCTATAGTTTTATATACATGTTGCATATGGAGGTCCACTATGTGTTGCGAGAGGAATAACAGGAATATTAACCAAATGTGCCAAAACGAAAAGGATTTCAAACAATGTTTGACACTGGAAAAAAGTTAGATTCCTGTGTCTGAGATTGCAGGTTATCTCTCTAAGTGGCTTTCCTAATTGAAGTAGCAAACCCTAGGGAAGAGTCTTCACTTCCTTCCTGTTGTCGGTTATGCCGAGCACACCAAGAGTGCTTAATAAATAATGCTACAAGGAGCACAGGAGGTCATGGAGTGGGTGTACCATATTTTCCTTTTGATTGTTCTCTGAAAAAATGAATTAAATTCAGGGCAGCAAAAGAAGTAGGTAACAAAAAGTCCATGAAAAAAAAAAAAAACACAGAACAAAACACAGAACACAGAACAAAATACAGAACAAAACAGTCCAAGAAATTTGAGTACAACCCCTAATTGCACCCTTGATTGCAAAGTCAATCGTGTATTAGCTTTCAGTTCTGAAGTTTAGAGAGTCCAATTTAGTGCCCACATAGCTAACAGATGGCTTTCCCAGAGAAGATATTGACAATATTTCCTGTTGTCCTTCTGATATAATATTCCTCTGGGTGAAAATGTTCCCCTTTGGTATTGATATTATGCTGCCTGGATAGTAAACATAAAATGAAAGGAAAAAAGATTCTATTGACTGTTTTTATTAGTCAAATTAATAAATCAGACAAGCCGCTAATGTAGCTTTCTGCTGTATCATTAAGATGATCAAAATTCAACCTTTTATTTATTTTTCTTTAAGGAAGCTGTCCTTAATGGTGTTACACAGCTCAGAGAATTATGTATAGCTCATTATTATGTCTGTCTCCTCAGACAGAGCAGGGATTCTCTCTTCTCCATTTTAGTTTCCTCCGAGACCTAACATAAACCCTCAACATTTCATCAATTATTACTCACACATTTAAGTGGCTAAAAAGTGCTAAGGATGGTGCTGGGTGCTAGGGACTGGGTGGTGAAGGCTGCTGGAGAAGACACCTAGTTCTGGAAGGCAGAATGTGGTGAGTGAGCTGAGCTGAGCTAGGGGAAGCTGAGCGGGGGTGGATCTGTCTGACCAGCTTCCTAAAGGAAGTGATGTTTCAGGGGAAACCTGACTGATGACTAGGAGTTCCCCCAAGTTCTTTTTTCTTTGTCTTTTCAGGTTACTGGAAAAGCCAGTGAGTGGGGTTTGTGGCTGGGAACATACTGTTTACTGCGTCATCTGCTGCAGTGGTCAATGTGAAACGTTTCTACTCTTACTAATTGGTGTTCAGATAGCATTTGATGATCATACGCTAATTTGCGGGAGCAACTTGGCCTTGCTATACAGTATCCTCACACTTCCCTAAATCTGAATACTGAAATGAACCTTGGTTGTCTCTGCTTTGTGGGTGCCTTGTTTCTACTTTTAGAATCTGTGAGTTAACACATTCTTCTTTTTCCTTCCTTCGTGCAGTGCCTGAGTGAAAGAGACTCTTAATTTTAAAAGAATTACAACTGAAAATTATTCTAATTCTATTTCTGAGACCTACGATCTTCCCAGTTATTTAAAGTACCATTTTGTCTGAGTCTTAGAGATGTTCAAAGCTTAAAGAAATAAGTGTAAAACCTAGACGTGCACCTCAAAGTAGGCACAAGTAGAAACACCAACCACGGAGAGAGAAACTAGCTTCCCTTTTACTGTGTTTATCGTCTTCTTACCGTGAAGTTTTACACTGATTCCATGTGTGCTATAAGGTGAGGAACAGTGGAGGGCTACTTTCTTTTCATTAATGCATGCATGCATGCATATACACACATCCATGCATATGTAGACACATGCACAGTCCTCTAGAGCTGTCTGCTTAACTTCTCATAGCAACTTCCTTCACTTGGGATGGGATATGGTCCCTGAGGGAAGGCTCGGCATCTGAATTTGGCAGGGAATCCCATTCCCATGGAAGTCAGGGCTGCCCTCACACCCCCAAGGAGTAGCCTGGCGAGGTTCTCACACAGCTGCCTCTGGCTTCCCTGGAGAATGTGTGTATTCAAGGTAGACTGAAGAGGGGTCGCCAACATTCCCCAACTTGTACAGGCCTACAGCCAGCCAGAGACCTCTTCTTACCTCAGAGCATGAGAAAAATGTGGATCTTTAGCATCCGCAAGCTCAACCCTCTTACGAATCTACATAAATGACAGCATTTGGCAGCAGTTTACACATCAAAACTGTCCAAGCGCAGCCTGACCTTTGGGTCTTGGAATTCATGTTGAATTCATATCCACTCAGATTTGAATCCATTTCAAGTGTTCAAAAAATGTTAAATAATTTTACAACAGCAAATTATACTCTCCCATTACTTCTCCCAAACTGAATGCAACATAAAGACAGAAAATGGAGAAATTTGTGGGAATGGCTGATCATCGCATTTGCAAACAGAAATGGCCAGATAGAGTTAAAATTGCCTTGTGAAGTATCTCTACCTGGCAGAAGTGATCAGAAATGCATTTTGGCCCAAATTTTCTTTCTCCCTTGGGATCCCTCTTTTCTAGTTTTTACTACATCTTTCCGATTCTCTGTCTTTTCTTGTAACTTTAAATATGTAGGCACTTTAATTTTGTCATACATGTGGAGCAAAGCCTTATTTTAGGAATTATCTTGGTTGTAAGGGGAATGCTGCCTTTTCACAAGCAAACACTTTTGTGGACTGTATTCACATATGCAAAACACAGCCTTCCCTACAGGTAGGTCCTGCCTCCCTCTGCTGGGTGCTGAGCCTGGCTGCCTTGGTGGTTCTTGGCTGACTGGCACTCTCTTTAAGGTTATAGGAATAAAGACAGAATGGTGGCCCAGAATGTCTTTATTTGAGTAAATGAAATAAACAAATTCGGAAAAGGCAGCAGTGGGCATTCGGGTCACAGCCATGCTACCGATGTCCCTGTGATAAATGACCCCTGGACTGAACAGCCATGCGTTCCTTTTCTGGAACTGTTCTAGATCCAATCTTTTAGCCGCTTCCCTTGGTCTAAAGGCTTCCTTCCATTCTCATGAAGGTGTAGCTGAAAGTGCCACTCTCCCCACTTAGAACCTGGAGCCAGGCAGAGGTGGATAGATGCCCTTCCCTGCTGTGTACACAGCAAAGTGCTCCGTGTGCACTGAGACTCACATTTCTCTCCTGTAATTCTCTATTCCAAAAGAACAGGTTGCACTCTTGGTCCTACCACTGTGCCTGGCTCAATCAATGTACACTGAGCAAATCATGCAGAAACAAGAATGCTCTAGCAATCAGTTAGTACTCTAACATCTCAGTGTCCTTATGAGGTAAACTGACTTGGTACAGATTAGCTTGAGGACTTCATAAGCTTTCTTTAAATTGTTCCCATGGAAAAAATGTACCAGTAGTGCCATATGAAAAATTAAGAGTGAACTTCTGGAGTCCAACACTACTTGCTCCTAATTTCTAGCTGTATGAAAGGACCTCTGCTTCTGAGAGAGACCACAGGGAAACAGCAAGCAAGATACCGCAGGAGGACAGTGCTAAGTTGCACAGAGAACCACCAGCAAGCAAGTTCTTTGGTGTGGTGTGAGGTGCTGTCGGCAGGTCAACAGCTGGTGAGGGGAGCAGTCAGAAGGTCCAGCAGTGCCGGCGTGAGTGATAGGCATCACTGGCGCTTGCTCGGACATTATACCCGCCACTAAGTTACTCATTAAAGCAACAATACAGCCAATTTTATCTTGTTTTCCCCTTTGTTTGAGACAGGATCTTGCTAAGTGGTCCAGGTTAATCTCAAACTCCTGATCCTTATGTCTCAGTCCCCAAAGTACTGGCATTACCGGAGGGCACTTTCACTGGCTCTTCTTTTTTTTTTTTTTTTGTTGGTTACTGGGAATCAAACTCACAACCTTGCACTTGCCAGGCAGGCGCTTGGGCCATTGAGCTATATCCCCAGCTCTCACTGGCTCTTTCCTTAATTTTTAAATTCTTTCTGCTGTTTCTTCTCCTGGTATCTACCATTTTGCCCTGTTTTCTAGAGGCTTATCAGTGCAAACATCCAGGAACAGGAGCCTGGCGTAACTTGCTGGAGCAGCACACAGCCAGGAGTGAGTGTCCTTCTTCTCCTCCGTTATTCCTCACCAGTGGCCCTGGATACATACACTTAAGGCGGGAGCTAAATGTGGCAAATGTCAGTAAATGAAATGACTGACACAGAAACCAAAAACCACCAGGGACAAGGGTGAAACCACTAATGTATTTTCAGTTATAACCAGATCAGATTGAAACTGCCTAATGCCTAAGAAATGGAGTGATAAAGAACTAAACTCTTGGGAAATAAATTTGTTCCAGAATTTCGTGGAAAATACAGTCACAAAACTTGATGTACATAGGACTACACAAATGATGTTGCATTAAACAGAGCTAAATTTTATGCAAACACACACACACACACACACACACACAGCATACTAAGCCTAAAAAGCAGGTATGTGACAGTTTATTATGGCTTATATTTAGATGTCCTCCCAAAGCCTCAGGCAGTCATGGGTGGGGCTTTTGGAGGTGGTTGAATCTAGTGTATGTGATGCTGAGATCAAGGATGTGATGCTGGAATTGACTTGTGCCATTATAGGATGAAGGGTGTGAGTGCTACCCACCTAGGGCGGGTAACCTGAACAAGCGACAGAAAGAGGGCTGCTGTGGTCATCATTTATAGCTTGTCACTTACTGCTTGCTGCCATGCTGCCTTTTGCCTTCTGCCTGTCATGTTTCTCCTCTGGGATGCCCCTCTGCCATGCCACCCTGCCTTGGAGCCAGCCAACTGTGAACTGAAACCTCTACAAACCGTGAGCCAAATAAACCCTTCCTACCTTAAATTTAGGGTGTCAGGTATTTTGTCTCAGCAATGAGAAAAGTAACTAAAACACTGCTCATTAAAGACAAGACTGAGAAAACTTGAGGGCAAGGCGGGTGCATATGTGCCTTTGGCTGACACGTGTGGAGAATGACTACACTCATACAGACAGGGACCTTGACTCCCGATCTGCCAACTGCTAGCTGTGTGACCTTGAACAAATTAGCAAGCCACCCTGTTCTTAAATTCCTCATCTCTAAAGAGAAGACAGTTACTCCTATTTTGTAGGACTGCCATTTGGCACATAGTAGGTGCTCAGGGAATCAATGTTTCTGCTTCACCCCTTTCCACATGCTTTGTAGTACCAAACATACTGTTAGCACATTATGTTAAATGAATAATTTTCTTTTTGATGATTTTAGTGTTTCTTACTTCTTATCACTTTAGATGGGCTAGGATTTCTTCTATGGATTTTTTATTATTGTTGCTGTTTTTGGTTTGGGGTTTTTTGGACAGTGCTGAGGGTCAAACCCAGGGCCTTCTACATACTAGGTAAGTGCTCTACCAGTGAGCTACTCTCCCAGCTCTTGGAAGGTTTTAACACTTTCTATTTCACACACTTTTGGTCAGGAAGCTACGAGCAGATACCGCTGACCAAAATGAGAGAGTAAATAAACAAGCAGAGAAACACAAAGGGTCCAGAAATAGAGTCCCATGAAGGAAATGAACGGAGAGGATTGGAAGGACAGTGGCAGGAAGTGGTAGGGTGACAGCTGTGTCAGCAGCATAGCTGACAACACAGAACCGTTGCTAGGGACAGAGGGATCCCAGGGTAGTGGATCCAGGAAAAGAAATAGAGTGAATAGATGATCCATAGGAATCACAGCACTTAACATCTTTTGAGTGACGTTTCACAGCACTATTAAACGAAACAGAAGACATAGCTAGAGATTCAAAGAGATTTCACAAATGGAAACAAAAACCCCTTAACTCCTGGATAGAAATTATAATTACAGTAGATTGGTTATCTCAGTAATAAATATTATTTATCTGTTCATCGATTCTGAAAACACTTATAAGGTTGAATTTTTAATCTAACCATATGGTGGCAAAGGTAGTGAAGAAGAAAGGGGTGAAGATGGAACTAAAATCTTCATGTGCTTTGACAAGACATAATAGATATGGCCTGAAAAGAATAAAGCAAAAGGTAACAGGTATGAACGCATTGAGAAATATGGTGGCAGATGCCACAGAAGCAACTAAAAAGTGATGAAAGTGAATTTCTTCAGAGTCTAAGAAGAGTAAAGGAAAAAGGACCAGGGAACAGCTTTTGCACTTAGCACTATTTGTGTTTACAAATTATGTGCATGTGTTACTTTGATAAAAGTAAAAATTAAAGTGAGAGCAATAATTTCATTCTAGAATCATAAAACTCAGATTTATAGAATACAGTTGTAACAAAGAAAGTAAGCAAGACCCAGTGACTAGTGGTAAAATGCTGAGCAACAAGGCTGGGTTCAGATTTCATGCGCATGTTGCTCATTCCCAAGCTGCCCCCACACAGAACACCTCGTTTATTACATTTCTTACAGCAGCCGGCACGGTTTGCTGCACACAGGCAATGCCTCAATATTGCCCAGTGATAAATCACTACACCAACTGCAAAAGTTTTTTATGATGATTTTGTTAAGCTCGAATTGGACAGAAGGTGACGTTTACAGGTTTACTCTTATATAAAGAGACGGAGAAGTAAAACTATAGCGTATTGAAAGGTTTTGGAAAGCTCCCCCCTGAAATCTGATTCTGAGGCATACACTCCTAGCAGGTCTAATCTACTTTACACAACGCACAGGTTCATCGGAAACTCATCCCAGACAACTGATACTTGCATTTTAATGGGCATTTAAATTATGTATTCTTATAAGGTCCTATAAGGTCAGGAAACCCCGTTCTTGTGTTAAGTGGGAGATGCCTCAGGGAAACCTTGAAAAAGGTAAAGGGTAGGAAGGAAGTGGTCTTGCTAAGGCAGTGAAAATTGTTGGAATAGATCTTCAGAAAATTATATTTAAAACCACCTTACCTCAGCTTTCCAGAGAAAAAGCCTATCCTGAATTACACTCTAACGCTTTGGTCTCAGATTTTATAATTCAAGTTAATAACAAAAATATCAAAGTAAACAGTGTCGTGGTGTCTTTGCAAAATTTCCAGTAAAAAAGATGTCCATTATGTTACCTAATCCCTTCAGTGACAAATGCACTTTGGAGCTCATTTCCAGGAAAACAGTTTGCTGCCGCTGATGATCTTGTACACTTTTATATTTAAAACAAAACAAAGTAAAATGAAACATCTATATCCCACAGAGTTTCTTTTACCTTAGTTGCCTAGCTACTCAGAGGTAAAGGGAGGTTCAGTTTTGGTACTCATCCATTGCAGGTGTCTACTAGCATATGACTTATACTGTTTTATTGGAGAGCTATTATTTTGCAAAGAGATACAAGTTAATATCCACAAACTGCCTACAAAGTGCAGGCCTTGTATTTGTAGAATGCTTCATGGATTATTTCATGGAAAATTTCAACAGTGCTACAAAATAGGTGTTGTCCTTTTCATTTTACAGATGATACAGCCTCAGGGAATTTAAGTAACTCAGTCAATTAATATATGGCCATTAAGATGGTCATAACATTTTTGGAAGTAACTAATGTATAATGTTCTCAAAAATACTCTTTTTATATTAAGACAGATATGAGAAGTTATTCAGTATTATGAAGCGTATTCATGAATCACTTCATTTTCTTTTATTTTAAGACCACACAGCCTCTAACACATACATGTGCATGCATGCACACGTACACACACACACATACCATAATAACTTTTTCCCCTTCTTTTTTTCTTTCCCTCTTTGCCCATAGGTGGACACTTTCAGATACTGTTAGCCCTTGGATGTAAGAAAATGAACTACCTGTAGATCATGGTCTCAAGGAGCAGAAGTCTATTGAGGGATAAGGGCTTAACTACAATTTAAGATAGAAAACAATGACTGTGATAAGAAATACAAAATGTTGTGTGGGTTCAGTGGCAGGAAAGAGAAACTCCCTGGACCCAATTTGCTAGGAGTTCACAGTTCAACTGACCAAACAGCGTCCTATAAAAATGATAATACAGTATGATGTAAACAGTACTAAAATGTTTCAGTGTGCTGAGAGCTAAAGGAGAAGAGACTGCCTGTTTCCCAGCTCAAGGAGAGGGAAATATAGCACATGGTCACTCAGGGAAAGGGCTGGGAGCTGGAGGGCTGGGATTACAAGATACGTGCAGAACTGTCTAAGATGATGCACAGGGTGCCACAGTTGGAAGGGGTCAAGCAGTGGCTGGGAAAAGGCATCTCTGAGAGTTGGTGCCATGAGGTACAATGCCAAGCACTCACTGGATCTTGTGTAAAGTCGCAATTCTAGAGAGGAGATCTCACAAGAGCAACAGAAATAACTGGAACTTTAGTCATTTGCCTTAGATTTAAGGAACATAGAGAAAGACAGAGTTTTGTATGCATAATGTAGCTGGAAAGAAGGAGGTGGAAGCGAATATTACAGTAATCTGCACAAGGAGTTGGAAAAGAGATGTGGATAATCAGATAATCATGCAGTGGTAGCAGCAAGAAAGCCTGGGAAAGAAGAGAGAAATGATGTCGACTGCCGAGTTTATGAGCCTGGACCAAAACAGGATCCAAGTAGGGTAGACAGTTGATGGAAAATTCTTTTTGAAGGGTGCTCAAGACTTACATGCTTGGACAGAGAAAATGAAGAGAATAAATATGTCACAGAAAGCAATTGATGAAAGGAATCTTCTGGAACAAGAGCTGAAGTTCAGTGTTGTTCTTAGAGAAGTAGGCTGACAGGAGCCATCTGGGGCCACTGCAGCTGTGCATGAAAATCTCTGAAATGTTTTTGGCATATAGATGTTTTGAAAGTCTTTTTGATCCTTACTTGATCCCATCTACAGGGCTGTCTGTACTGCAATGATGGAATTGCTCTAAAGTACAAACCTATTCAGTAGTATTCAACATGGTTGAATTAAGCAACTACTTCATACTACATATAAGTTCTACCTATGTTTAAAAACAACCCATATACATTTTCTATGATTTTTCTGTTGACATCAAGACAGTAGAAAATAATCACTTAGACTATCTCTAATAAAATTCTCCTAATTAACTCTTACAGATATCATTCCTCAGGATGTAAATTGGTTCAGCCTCCATCAAAAGTGCCACTTTAGTATCCTTACTCACAGGTTGAGTGACAGGTGAGAGGGCATTCTCTGGTTTCCAGTTCTAACATCAGAACTGGAAGGACTAGGCTTGTAGAGCCATAGGCACATGGTGTTTTCTTGGTATGTGGCAAGATGGAGATGCTAGGTCCTATTCCTACCTTTTTGAGGAAAAAGGGTAATGTGTTGGTGTCCTTAAGTCTCTAGAATGGGAGAAAGAATGATGGATTAATGGCATAATCCATTACACTCAAAGTACTTGAATGTTTTGGGGTCTCAAAAACATAGTAGATGGGCTGGGGATTGGAATACAGCGACGAACAAGACAGACACAATCCCTGCCTTCGTGGGACTTGCAGTGTGATTAAGGAGGACACATTCAAACCAGGATATGTGACCAGTGATACATACTGAAGAGAGGAAGAAGAGTTAGGTATCAGAGCAAATATGATGAGAATTAATCCAGATTTCAAGGTTAAGAAAACTTTCTGGAGGAAATGATGTCTTAGATAAAGAAACCGTGGGGTCTGATTAGTAAAACAGCAGAAAGACATTCTAGTTAAAAGAAACAGAACATTTAAAGACTTCAGGGTGAAAGGAAGCACAGCAGTTTTCAAGAGTTGGAGGATATTTATTACAGAGGTAGCCAAGAACAGAATGTGTGTGCATTGGGGAAGAATAGATAGAATAGATAGAAAAGGAAGGTTGGGAATGAAAGATATAAATCAAGAGAGTTTGGCAAGAGCCAGATCATTCAGGGCTTCGTTAGCTATATAAGGAGCAAGAATTTATCCTGAAAAAATGAAGACCATGTAAAGGTTTCAAACAGCTGAATAACACGGCCAAGTTTCTATTGTACAGCGTTCACCTTGTTGCATATTGGCAAGACTGGAAGGATGCAGGCTAGTAAGAAAGCACCTGAAATGAGAAAGTGATGGCAAGAGGCTGTTCTGGATATATTTTGCCCATGAACACATCCACCCAGCATTCATTCATCTGGACAGGAGGACAGGCCTGCCTTCTCATCAGCCTCATGGCTTCTGCAGCCTGGACCCTCTTCCAGGAAACATTGCTTCACCTTTATTGCCATAACAATTTCAGTAGCTATGTGTTCCTATCCCTTTTAAGGCTTACCATAGAACAGGTCTGTTATGGTTTATGTCTGTGTGTCCCCTCAAAGCCTCCTGCGGCCCTGGGGCAGGCTATTACAGTTTGAATATAGGTGTGAGAGCTGTACCCACCCAGGAGTGGATAGTTTGCATATGTAAGGGAGAGGAAAAGAGTGCTTGGGGCATTCCTCCCTGATTCTGCCCTGGTGTGTGGCTTGCTGCTTTGCTGTGCTGCCGCCCTGAGATGCAGCTCTCTGCAATGTGGCACTCTGCCTTATAATCCTGCCAAGTACGGATTAAAACTTCCGTGCACTGTAAGCGAAATAAACCTTTCCTTCCTTAATTTTGGGCATCAGGTATTTTGTCCCAGCAGTGAGAAAAAAGTAACCAAGACAAGGTCTCAAAACGGTCAGGGAAGAGAGACTAGCTCAGAACCAGTCTGAGAGAAAGGATGAAAGAGCACGGCCAAGGGGAGCAGAATGGGACAAAGATTGAAACAGAGTAGAGATGTGAGCCAGAGACCAGGAGGAGTGGCACACATGGCTGTGCTCACCCCACACACCTGCTTCCAAGAAGGAAGGCCCAAAACCCCTATGAAGTTCATGCTTTCGGAAGGTGGAGCTGAGCTTAAGCCTCTGCAAAAAGTGAATTGGAAAATGCTTATGATTCAGGGTGGAGGGAATCAGCTGAAGAAAGAGAAGTAAAGAGGCCAGTGCCTCATTCTCTTCATCCTTGGAGACCTTGAAAACTTGATTTTGCAGGATGCAGTTGAAAACAGTCACTGGCTTCCCCCTATGATGATCAACTCAGTTTATTGCTTGGAGAATACAGCACCACTTTACTGCTCAGATTCATAGCATCAAATGCAAATATTCAGCCTGAGTTCTCTAATTAGTATCCAGAGAACTCTATGTGTGTGTGCATGCATGCATGTGTGTGTCTGCTTGCATGGGAGTCTGGTCTCCCTTGCTTGAAACACAATGTAGAAGAGTAAGATGATTCACTCATATTTACCTCTTTAACTGCAGTACGCCTAACACTTGTACAGTCTTTTGTTTCAAACCTAGAACTCCTCATAGGAAACACCTTTTGAACCTCAAGTCTTGGTGCCTGACATTAATTAACCATTACGGTGCAAATTTACTGACTAAACAGGTTTTTGCTTCCTTTGGATTTCACTAAAAGAAACTACTGCCCCCTCTATGAAACTGATAACCACTGACAACTGGTTAGAAAATGTAAAACTAATTAGGACAGTGCAAAGGGGATTGTTTGAGCCACCTACATTAATGCACATTACAGTTAAATATCTGTCGGATTTTCCATTAACCCTCTTGCATTTGCATCTCCAGGATCAAATCTATTTCTTAACCTTCCATCCTTTCCTCTCCTAGTTGGAAACTTGGTATTCAACAGGCTAAATTTCCAACTGATGCTTTAAATGCATAGCTCTTATTGATGGATGAGACAAACAGACAAAGACTTTGCAAGGAGAATGAAAGAAGACATTTTCCTAACTGTGGATTTGAGCTCTGTGAATTTTGATTCCAAGGCTAACGTGTTCCTCTTGTTATTGTGTTTATTTCTCTGTTGAAGAATACAGAAGTTAGCTGTTGCTTTATGATAATGCACTCCAGTGTGCTGAGCTATTTACACACTAGAACAAAATAAGATAGAAAAAAATGGAATATACAGAAAATTGAGTTCTATTCTATTAAAAGCTAAAATAGCATGTTTAAACTTAAACGTGTTGTCTTACAGGAAATGCCCCTGTGATTTTTGCTTACCTACTACATAGGATGGATTGTTAAGGGTTAAGAAATGTAGCATGCATATCCTATGGGAATCTAAGTAGGACAGATACCTCCTTCAGATAGAAGGCTTACTGAAGGGAGGGACCATACCTTCCTCATCGTTTTCAATAAATTGGTCTTTCAACCTGTGTCAAGCCTCTAAACCCAAATTTTGACCCCAAGAATGAGGCCAATAGTGATGAACCTCCCATCAAAGGAAATTTAAATGGTGAGGACGCTGGAACGAACATGGGACTGAAACGTAAAGGAAGGTTCATCATGATTGGCCTCGTTCTTGGGTTCTGAATATCCTGAGTGTTTCCGAGCATCTTTAGGACTTTGGCTTGGCTTTGTCTTTGGTTCTTTATCTCCTGATGTCCTCCAACTTGCTTAGAGCTTCTAAACCCAAATTCTGGCCTCAGCATAATTGTGGATCTTTCAGCCACCTACTAACCTCCAGCTAGCATGGCTTGGATGTTATTTTATTGCAAAACATAGAACTCAAGATTATTTTCCCATTAAAAAGGCACTTTTAGCTGATACAAGGTTTCTACTTCCTTTCCGGCACTTTCATTTGAATAGTAGTAAGATTTAGAAGTAGTGCCAGTATATATGAGCTAAAGTGATTCCACTTTAGCATCACTCGGGCCACTTAGAAAACAAATTTCTGAGTGTTCATCTTTAAAATCAGATATATGCAAAATTACCTTAAAGAAGTAGAGAGGAGAACATTGGGAAGCTTGCTTAATTTATACCAAGGGTTAACGTGGAGTAGTAAAGATAAGTTTGCCTAGGTGGAGAGAGCCGGGGAGGTTCGTGACTGAAGAGCTTAGCTTTAAACTAAGGAGGAAATGTACAAATTTATGTTTCAGTCATAACAAACTGTTCATTCTCTGGCTGCTTTCCCTCCCAGAAGTTTTAGACAGGGGAGAAATCTAAACCAAATATAGAGCACTTGAGTTGCATGGATCTAATGTTAGAAAAATTTTATACTTTAAATGACTAATTATATAGCTCTGAAACAGATCACATTTTGGTTCAGAGGTAAGAACTTTTGGACTGAACCCTCATAAGCTCTAGTTAGCTAATATTCTCTCACACTTTAACTAGTGTTTGGAGACTTGAATCAGAATTTCATGTGTTGTATCCCTTTCTTGTCCTCTCTCATAGCCCTCAAGTCAGGAAGAGAAGAAAATCATAGTCAGAAGGTCTCTATTTACTGAACTCCAAAATACTAGTGAGACAAGAGTCTACTATGGACACTTTATGAAACATCAGATAACATTTGTTCTCCTAATCAAAGCACGAAACAATAAAGACATATCCAGTGATCTGATTATGCTGCATCCATTCCTCAGGCATCGTTCCCATCACAGAGGACAGAAGTGGGTGCACAGGAAAGGGAGAGGGCCCCAGGAAGCCCTCAAATTCAGCTTCTGCCTGAGCATGTGGATCTACTGGGTTCAGAGCTCTGAAAGAGAAGTTCACCTTTGCACTTCTACTCAGTACACTGCAAGTAACTGATTAACCAATTCCATCTACCATTTTGCAGCAGAGAGCAAAGACTTCTACCATGTCCAAGGCTAAAGTTCTCCAATCAGCAAATCCCATAATACGTCTTCCTATGTTTGCCACAAAATGAATATGAGAAACAGAAAAAAAAAATACTTGACTAGCATTTTTATTTAAGATACTTTGATAAATTTAAAAGTTGTCTAATCTCCAATCCCTTCTCTCACCCATGATTTTGGTCATGAGTAACAGATATTTACCTATTCTTGTATGAGAACACACACTTTATACTTTGATTGCAGCATTAAAACTACTCTAGATTGAGAAGACTTAACATTATGTTTAATGGAAACATAAGAACTAGAAAAATCTTAAGATATATATACATCAAATGAAATTGCTTCTCAACACTATCATTGTGAGAGGCAACTCATTTTTGTATTTGCCTCAGAAGAAGTTCATACACCACTCTTAAATTGCAGCCTTGTCATACCATACTTATTCCTTGGTTGTGACCCAAAGCCACATTAACCAGCTTGATTATTTTCAAAAGTCACCCTGACAGGATGAATATTGTTCGGCAATAATCTACCAAACATTCTGTGTGCCCTGGAGACAACCACCAGACAAATTCTGTACCAAATAATAGCGCCGTTATTAGAATGTATACCTCCTCTGAGATGATTTCTTGCAAGGGGGCAGCACTTTCTTTAGTACAGAGCTTTGGTATGTTTGCATAAATCTCAGACACAGGGCTTTGGAGTCAGATCCTAGAGAGTCACTGGCCTAGGAGGGACAATGTTCAGTTCATAAAGCTGGATGAATTAGTGGCCATTGCCAGCTTGTGCAGAAGAAGCCTTTAGCTTGAAATGCTAATACCATTTCTACTACTTTCTAAAGGCTTTCTTGAAGAGATGGAAAATTTCCTGGCATCATACGCATTATATGTGCTTGGAAATACAAAAAATGATCCCAGACATTGAGAATTGATGTTGATTTTGCTATCAGCACACACTGTGTGCTTGGATCCTGGAAGCTTGGGCAGGGACTAAGAGGGCGGGAGAATGTATAGAGAGTGCTGATACCAACAGTGTCAGGAAACAGGACAGAGGCT
This sequence comes from Chinchilla lanigera, assembly GCF_000276665.1. Classification (NCBI taxonomy): domain Eukaryota; kingdom Metazoa; phylum Chordata; class Mammalia; order Rodentia; family Chinchillidae; genus Chinchilla; species Chinchilla lanigera. Next base: position 948,814 of record NW_004955412.1, read on the forward strand.
ATTGGAGGTGGCAGGGAGGCTCTCCAAAAAGAGCTGATGGGACACCAAAAATGTGTATTTTCTGTTGTGAACTCTGTATTTTTGTTAGCTCCATAATATGTATTATCAAGAAGATCAAATATCACATAAATTTCTTTTTAAAATTACTTTCTAATATCTCTGAAGGTTAGAGAATTAAGATGTTTTATGCCTAAAAGTCTTAATTTTCTATACGATTATGTTAATAGGGCTCAATATTAGAAGAAAAAAAATTTTCAGAGTCCTCACAAAGATCTACAATGGTTATTCATTTCCCAATAAGTCCTACTTGTAAACTATATATAATAATGGCTGAAAACATAGCCTTTAAAGTAGACCATCTGAATCCTGGCTCTGCTATTTCTTATCTGTGTGACCTTGGGAAACTTACTGAACCTGTGCTTCACTTCCCCTACTTGTAAAATGGGGATAATGGTAATACCCTCATATGGGTGAAATGGGATACCACAAGGGAGAAATCATGCCAGACAAAGAGTAAGTACTAAAAGATGCTGGCTTATTGCTATTCCATTAGTTATAATTTCCATTTTGATGGTCAGAACTCTGGGCCTGAGAGGATAACTGGTGACATACTTATAACACTGCTTCACAATGAAAAAAATCAGGGACAGGTCTCTCTTATTTCCTCCATATTGTTTACGTTCAAATTTATTTCAAAAATGTAGCTTATGTTAAGCCAGTTCCTCCCCTACATATGAATAGTGGCTGCTTAAACATAATTTGAATATATTGCTCTTTACAAGATGATCACAATAATAATCATCTTATTCTAGACTCTGTATGGGGAATGATCTCATCTTATGGTCAGTACAACCCCAGTAGATATTACTATCACCTCATAGGTGAGGAAACAGGCTGAGAGAGGTTCAGAATTCCTTGAGGTTGCACAGTGAGGACAGTCAGAGTAAGCATCTGAACCCACTGCTACCTAAATCAAAATGCCTACTTACAGTATTAGAAAGTAGTTCCACAATTTGTTTTTAGATGATCCCTAAATTACCTGTTTACAGAATAATTATGAAAGGATTATGCCATATATATGTACATAGCATAGAATATTAGTCTTCAAGTCTATTCCCTCTAATGTACAATTAAAACATGCACATGCAGATGTACAATTCTAAGTGAATAAGAGTGGAAGGCTTTACTTGCTACACAGTTTTTGAATCTTTCTTATATCTAGTGTTCTCTTAGCCCACATCTAGGACAAATGTTAGCTTGGACACAGTCTGTGGCGCTTGTGGTACTTGTTCCATATAGAGTCATGGCAAGATCAACTATGATAGGTTGGGTATTGATACATTACAGCTGGTTGGTGCAGTGTGGGACAGTCATTTAATCCTCTTAATATCATCTTAAATATTGAAATACTCAGCATCAATTGAAATACTCAGCATCAATCAACATCATACACATGGTAGGAATTCACGAAGTGGGTATTGACTTAGTGACTGATTTACTAGTTAGATGAATGAATGTAAAAGATATCAGAATCTGACAACTGGATATGTCACTAATGGCATAAATTATAATACAGTGTTTTTCTTTTATTTTGCTTAATAATTAAGCATTTCATCACTAAACATCCCAATGACAATAATACTTTACAAGGAAATATGTGCCCTGCCCTTTAGACACTCCAAGAAAACCAGGTTTTGTGAGGTGTTCATATAAGTACATGAAGACCACTATTGATTTTGGTCTTGCTCATATCCAACACAAACATAATGGTAACCAAAGCATATAGCCAAGTTAAATCGTCTCTGGGAACTCTGGGTTTGAAATTGTGGAGCCCTTACCTGTCTGTGTTGTTGGGAGACTTGATATCCCAGTCCTGTGATAGTCTGAGTCTGTATTTTCTGAAGCAGGATCTTTTGCTGAAGAGGCAAGGGTGACCTTAGCAAAGGCTGTGTTGATAAAGGTTGGGTGGGTTGGGATGGTTGTTGCTGCTGCTGCTGCTGTTGCTGCTGCTGTTGTTGTTGCTGCTGCTGCTGTTGCTGCTGCTGTTGGTGTTGTTGCTGCTGCTGTTGTTGATGTTGTTGTTGGGCTGAAATAGAGTTCTGCTGCTGTTGCTGCTGTTGTTGCTGCTGTTGCTGTTGCTGCTGCTGTTGTTGCTGTTGCTGCTGCTGCTGCTGCTGCTGTTGCTGCTGTTGCTGCTGTTGTGTGTAGTGCAGGAGAGAAGGCTTACTCTGGGAAGGTAAAGCAGAAGGCAACTGCTGGTTTGCTTGATCTGAGTTAAAATGGAACAAAGGCTTGGTGTTGCCATGACGGGGTTCCAGGGATGGATGTGGGTTGTTCATAAAACTTCGACTGAGATCCTGAGGCTTTTGCTGCATGAGCACATCTAGGTGCCCACCCTGGGAGGAGGGGCTAGCCTTGTACATGTAGTTAGCCATTATTTTCGACTGGTTACTACTGCCTGCTACCGCAGCCATGGGGGAACCCTGTGGGCTGAATGGCTGCTGACCAAAAGAAGGACTGGGGATTTTCTCCTGCCCAAATGGACCTGGTGATGGTACAGCAGAAGAGGGCAAGGATGACCAATTGACAGGTTGGTGTTGCTGCTGGTGCTGTTGCAGCCGGGCATGCTGCTGACGATTGGCAGCTATCTGTTTGAGTTGCTGGGCATGGGATACTTCCTGCCAGTTTGGCAGAGCCCGGTTTGCTCCCGATGCTGTTTGAGGCTGAGCCTGGTTCTGGGGGACTGTTGGGATTGGTGATGAAGTGGAGAGGGCAGAGGCCATGGAAAATGCAGGACCAGCTGACGGAGGCCTCAACTGCGGAGAGCCTGAGGGGCCCTGAGTCAGCCCAGGTGAATATTCGCTTTTGATCACGATCTTCTCCATAGGCAAAGAGGGCCTGGGAGTACTCCTCTGGCTTTGTTGACCCAAGTCAATGTTAAATGGATCATCCTGCTTTATGGTGGCATTGATCATGTTCTCCAACTCAAGGTCACTCATGGGAGGCACAGATATGTTGGTCAGTTCATTGAACAGTTCCTGTAGCTCTGGATCCATCAGTTGCTCTCCCGGATCATCTCCATACCTATTGGTAAAAATATTCTCTTGGGTCATTTGACTATCCATGTGTTTACTACAAGACAGCGTCTCTCCTGGCTCCTTCTTTACCTCCTTTAAGCCCATGTTAAACATTCCATTGCCAGGAGAATGTGTATGTGCTGGCAGTGTGTTAGTCTTTCTCAGGGGGGCCTGGTTTATAGGCAAAGCTCCTGACATAATGTGACTTTGTCCATTATTCACTTGGATGCCACCTTGTCCTGTACAGAGGTTCTCCCCAACACGGATTCTTTTGATGTCAAGGAATGAGTTGTCAACAAAGCCATTGGGCCTCTTGCTATTCGCAGGAGATAGGTTAACTACTTGTTTTCTTTTCAAGGAACCCTGGAGCTGAAAGATAGAATGGAAACAAAAAAATGAGATATTAATCCAATTATACTATAAATAAAAAGCAATTCAGTAATGTTCAGTAGTAAAACAATATTTAATTGTTTTTTCATTCATAGGATCCAGTAAAAATGAAAATTACAAATGGAACACAGTCTAGAATATAATGGAACTCACAGCAACACAAATATTTCTGGAAGAACAGGTCGATTAGGTTAGAGATCAGTGGTTTTCATGAACGGTACAGAGGTCATTGGATGAAAAATCCTTCAACTACATAAAGAGTTATTCACAATACCTAAGATTAATCACTAAGTCATACTTATTTTCTGGAGTAGGCTTATATATTGAACATACAGCTATGCATAATTATAGCACACACAACTTGGACCAAGTTGGGAAACACTAAAAATCCAAATCTTAGATGAAGTTCTTGTTTCTTTTTTTCACAGTTTCAACCCTGTCATCACTAGTATCCTTTAATAAAATCGTGCTTAGTTCCAAGTAGATATTGTCTATTGTTTATTTAATTTTCTCCCCATAATTCTAGTGTTTTGCATTCCGGCTCATAATGAGGTAGACAAGAAGCATATTGTAAATATTTAGCCCTGTGTTACATCCTGGCCATTCTGAGATTCCTTATTATATTACCTGAGATGTAGCATGTCTCTGCACACTGGCCCTGGCCCCTTCATGCTAGAAAGAGCAATATTGTGTGGATACACAAAAGCCATGAGACTATTATTCATTCAAGAGCACTCTATGCACAGATTTTCTTTAGTTTCTTTAGTTGTCTGTCTACATTCTGGTACCAAGGTTTTGAGAGGTGGTACTGCACAGGTGTTAAGAGCTCAGGCTCTGGGAGACACTTAAGCCAAGTTCACAAGTGTCAGTGAGTGCTATGTGGCCTTGGCAATTCATTAATCTAAGCCTCAATTTCATAATCTACAGATGGGAACAATAGCATTTAATTCAGGACAAAATTAGATAACACATGTAAATGTTTAGTACAGTACCGGCTATAATAATAACAAATTATAGTTCATAGGACAAGTATGCATACTACATTCTGGAGCATGTCTCCAAATAGCAACATGTTTAAGGAACTCATGAATGTTAAAGTATTTTATTCACTAACTTCATGAACAAATTGTACTTTAAAAGCCTTAGTTAGTAGGAAAGAAACAGCCAAACCAATACATCTCTAAGAAGGTTAAGGCATTCATCATTGGTCCTTTGATCCTTATTGATTTATCTCTAAAGTGAGAGACTGTATTTGTCAAAGTGTGGCCTACTTAATGCTGCTAACCCATTTAAATCATTTAATATTTTTTCAGGATAATTGCAAAATACCTGAGACAGAAATATTTCCCAGATAGGACATTCTATCACTTCTGCTGTCACTTGGAGCTAGTCCCTCACCCTTCTGAAGATTTCTAGGTAGCCTAATTGAGAAATTAACATAACTGAGTATATACTACATGTCAAGTATTTTAAATATGGTGGTTTACTTTCTTTAATCTGAATGCCTATTCCACTAGATAGGCATTATTATTATTATTTACAGCTAAGACACTTGCTCAGGGTCATAGAGCAAAAAATGGCAGACCTGGGTTGTAACTTAAAGTCTGGGTGGTTCTCTGTTATTTCCACACAATTGTTTTAGAATTAGCTTGTCTAGGGCTAGGCCCCACATAGCAGGGAACATCCAGGAGCCGTGAGTATGGAAACAGTTTAGATCTCAGGGAAAAGCATGAGGGAACTGGGAATGGCCAAGATGCAGCACAAGGCTGATTGTGAACAATGTTTCTTTTCATCTAGCTTATCAATGCCTGTTTCAGTCGTTCCTTATCCTTATAAGAAGTGTACAGTTATGGTGGATGTGCATTTTTGGTGTAACAGGTCTTAACCTTCTACAATTGCTGCTTAGTAATCAGAGAAAGCAACCTGACCCAAGCTAGGCCAATCAATCCCTTTCATAGGAATTGTAGACATGGAAAAGGAAAATCAAGCTGAATAGTGTTTTCCAAAACATATAAGTGGTTCTTCTATTATGTGAACCAAAGCCATCTGTAGACAGAAAGCAGAACGAAGCAGAGAAGAGGAACACATTTTGGCAGAAGGTTAGGTGGGCATCTGTCTTTGTTGTATTTGACTCAGTATGGATCTTAATAATAAGTTATTCTGTCTGCCTGAACTAATATGAAGTGTGTCCCTGTCACTGCCAACCAATAGTTCTTACGTCCCCTGAGACTTCACACTCAGTGGTGAACAATGCAAGGGGCGGGGCACACTTTGTACCTGGACCTGAAACTTCCTCCGTCTCCTTCTTTGCTGTCCCTATGATTTGTGGACTCCTAATCTTGTCTACTTATTGGCGTGGACCACATCATCACAGAACAATGTCAGCCTTAATGTTCGGCAGAAGCTCAAAGCTGCCACCACGGGTCCTCCTGGGTCAGAAAGATCACAGACCAGAAAGACCCAGCCATACTGCCTCTGATTTATTTCAGCCTTTTGGAGGTTCTTTCACCACTAGTAAAGAACAAATAAAAGGCTACATTCTTTTTTTCAGGTTTAGATGATTGCCCTTGATTTATTTTCCAGCCCTTTGAAAAAACCTGTTCTGCCAGATTCTCCCACTGCTCCAGCCACTCCTTGGGTCTTGTAGAGCACACTCCAGGAAGCAGCTCTGACTTTCTCCTCACACCACCAGCACTGCAGGGGAGTAATAGAATGAGGAATGGCTGCAGCAGCGGAGAAAACAGTAATACTAATCCAGGCATTTATTATGGGCTTGAGTACCAAGCATTATGCTAAAGTCTTTGTATTAACAATCTCACCGACTCCAAGATTTCTCACAACTCTAAAGGGTGACACTATTTCTACCCTTCTGCCTATTTTGCAAATGAGAAAATAACTGAGACTTAAAGACTGAATAACTTTTTTAGGGCATACTCATAGCAATCAATGAAACCAGGAATCCAAACAAGTATTCCTAGTGCAGAGCCTGCGCTCTGTAGAAAATGGCACTCTTGGTACTAAAGGAGGTAAATGCTAACCACAGCCATGTACTAAGAAGTCTGTGCGGTCTAATCCTGCTTCTGCCTTTAACTTGCTGCGCCCCTTCAGGCTAGATACTGTATATCACTTCTGTGGGCCATTGTTTTCGCCTTTATAAACAATGTTATCTTTGAGGTCTCTTTCCTGCACAAACTCTGAAAATAATGAGCAGTGAGGGAGTGTGGTTTGTTCTTTGTGCACGGCAATGTAAGGTCACCAACCAGCACAGTCAGAGGGGTGACTGAAGTAAAGGACAGAAAAAGTGACATGCATTGCTATTAGGCTAGAAGACGTCCTATTACACCACCATTGGGTATCATATTTCAGCAAGTGAATTTGGAGGATATGCATTGTCAGAGGTAGGCTGTGTTCTGCCTTCTAGAAGTTTATAATGATAGGTGTACTGCCAAGATGCACTGAATACACAGAAGGGGTAGGCATGAAACTGCTGGCACAATAAAATCTAAATGATTCTCAAAGCTTACCCTGTGCTTTGAACTATTTCCTTTGCTGGACCAGAATACTTCCATCAGATACATGGTTATGAACTACGGTATAATAGCGGTAGTGCACCTAGGGCACATTTGTCACCGTGTCCTGTTTGTACCATGGAAAACTCAGACGGTTCACCAGACGGTACAGAGTCTCTGAAAGATTACTGTGAAAACGCAAGCACTGTGGAAGCCGAAGAGGAGGAGCAGAGTTAGCCCTTGATACACAATGAGAAACGGTCTATCAGAACATTTGATGCCAACTTACCAGCACAGGAACAAACCCCTAAGGGAACCAGACTCAATCAGAATGGTGGGCAATGAGTTTAAATAGACAAGGAGATGGTAGGGCTGGAGGAGTTGGGAGCTCCGAGGTGTGGCCCTTTTGAGTGGCTGGGGAACAGAGAAGGAAGCAAGGCAAGGGCAATTATGTAAGTGCAGTAGAATGAGGTGCAGGCAATGTATGTCTCAGGGGCCACAGACTAGCAGATTCCCGAAAATAGCTAACCTCATGGCAAAGGCAGAAGGAAGGCTCTCTACGCGTCACTCACCTGACACGCCCAGCAGGCACAGTAAACACAGTACTGAGGGTTCTTAGGGGTTCATAAAAACACACTGATTTATTTAAAAACAGGGACAGAGTGAGCATTTAAATTAAAGAAATGTGTTAATACAATGTTGGTTTATGTACGTTCATACCAACCCAAGAAGAAAATATAATTTTAAATCTTCTGTCCAATCTTTTGCTCTCAAAAGCAAGAATGCCAAAGGCCCACGAACGGTTCTCACGTAATAACCAGTGTGCGCTGCGTGCTTATTCTGGACAGCTATTCTGAGGCGTGCGGGCTCGTGTAATGTTCTCACGGTCTCTGAAGCACGCACTCATATCCTTATACGTTCAGAAACTGAGGTCCCTGAAATGAAGATGACACAGCAACGCCGGCCCGGGCTTCTCGGGTTCCAGGCTCTCGATTCATAACTGCTAACCTCACTGCCCGTCCCTTCGGCTTTCAATTTGCCGCACGCCAGCACTGCTGTGGGCATAGTAGGCACTGATGGCCAAGACAAAGGGACGAGAGAAAGAAGACACACTGCAGATACGGGACGAAGTTAAGGGCATTTGGACTCCCAGGGATGGACGGCAGGGCCAACGGTGCCATCATTAGCTGGAGGTTGATGGTGAAAGCTCAGTCCATCACCCCTCGGGCTCTGATATGACAAAAGAAAGAGCAAAGGGTCACTCGGTCAGTCAGCAAGATTTACTGAGCACCTGGGAGGGTTCCGAGTCACACGCTATCAAATCACCCCTGGCACAAAGGACAATTCGCAGGCGGGCAGGCTAGTGGCAGGATGAACGGGACTTCAGGTCAGCGCTACCTTGCAATATGTACCATTTTTTCCATGATCTGGAGAGACTGAGAAGATGCTTTATTTCTCACAATAAGTCTGCACCCCTAACTGTTACATTTAACTTGTGGGACTGTGCATGAAACATCACTCTTTCACTAGTCCACTGAGAAAAGAGCCCTTTGGGAATGATTTTTACACAGCAAGCCCCATCTGGTTTGCACACAACAGCACATGAATCCCTTTCTTTCGCTGAGCTTCAGGGGGCAGCTGCTTTTCAGCCCTGTTCTGGTTCTTATTCTTCTGTGTGAACACCTCAGTGCTAATCTAAGGCCTGTGATTTCTGCTGCGGGGGGACACAGGCTGGCTGAGAACAGGGTCCAGAAGGAGTGGCCTGCCTGCCTCCGGGGCTGGAGATGGAGGAGCCGAGAGTAGCTACGGAAAATGCAGCACACAGAAGAAACGGGACCGAGGTCCTGCAGTAAACCGCTGCTCTGCAAATAGCTGCGCTTCACTCTTCTGAAGGACTCGAAACGTAAACTTCCTGGAGGGATTTGAAAACGCCATCATTGCACAACCCTCTGGTGTCTGTTTCTTCCCCCGCTCCCTATCTCTTTTCACAAAATAAATGCGTTCTTTGTCTCCTGCGCTGCCCTAGAAACAGGGAATGCACCACACAAAGGTAACAATTCAGTACGTAGGGCACATTTTCCTCAAGCAGATTTCTGTCTTTCTCAACAAGGCATAAACACAAGAACCGAATTCATCACTGCCCCAGTACTGAAGGGATTATCTTTGTCCCGTCATCTGTAAACTTTCCTCAAGCCGTTTTGCTCATGGCTGATTAGAGATATGGTTGGGACAGATAATACCAGGAAGAGACCAATTCAAAACACATTACCCTTGATTTGATTCTCGAGGTGAATTGTTTGGGCTTGCGAAGCAGTACGTTTTATCTAGCTCCTCACATTGGAAGTGAGAGCAATTCCTGCCTGGTTCTCCACTCCCCAAACAAGCTAGATGGGGTTTTAGGCTTTGGCTGGGATATCAAAAGCCCCTGCTTCTTCTTCAGTCCTGTAGAGTTCTGGGCCTCTCTGTATTGCTAAATATTGTTTTACATCCTATGGTGATCAGGTGTGCCCACTCAGACTATAAGCTCTTTGAGGGTAGGCACTGAGTCATACATTTCCCAAAGTTCCTTAATAATGGTGTGTTGACCTTAGTTGTTGGGAAGCTGGATCTTCTATTAAAGGGAAAAACAATGACAGACAGTCATCTGTGACTCGTGGGGAACATTTTCATGCCTAATTCATAAGCAATGTAATGGTTCTACCAGAGTCTTGTTTAAATGATCATTTTCTCAAGAGAACATGAAGTCCTGAGAACAGGAATCATGAGGAAAATTTTCAGTCATTGGTGTGAAGAGGCATGTGGAGCTGTGGGCAGACTCACAGCGGTGTTCAGTCTCCTGATGGGACGCTACACCTGGGTGCCATCCCAAACCCCAACCTGACTCTTTGCCTTATGTGGGTGAAAGCAGTGTGGCTGGGGAAGACCCACGGCACATTTCCTGTACCAACTTCAGAAACATGTATTTTCACTCCTTCAAGAAAAAAAATGTGAGGTTTATGTTTTTGGTTGGTTGGTTTGGGGTCTTGTTTGTTGTTACTGGTGGTAGTGATAGTCAGAGAAGATACGTTAGAAGGACCTGAAAAATTTGTTCCATAACTTTGTTCCATAAGGTTTGGACTCTGAGAAATATGATTACTTGGGTCAACACAATAACTATTTTTATGACATCCCAGGTAAACTTTTATATGGAAGCAAAAACACTGCAAATTCAGAATCTATGCAGAGAAAACTGGTCAGCAAACCTTCCTTGTAAATATACTGACTACTAAGCTCTCTTATAGTCTACATCTCTTTGACACTTTCTCTCTTTCTTAGTTTTAATGTCAGGTGATTGATTAACTAAAAGCCTTAGCATTTATCTAAGAAGTACCCTTATTCCTATAGGACAGAGAAAGGGTACTTATACCAGCATATTCTAAGTAGGGACACTTCTGTCACGTCCCCTTAGAGAACGCTTCATGTCTACCATCAACCAGCAAACCATTCGTCAAGAGGAAGGGGTGAGAACCAGTGCAGCACTACCTTGAAGAGAGAAATGTCCTATTTGATCAAGGCGAAGGGGAGGCTGTGGGGTCAAGAAAGCTCGTGAGATTCAGTGCTAATGAACCTGCGTTCCAAATGCTGCTTCCTATTTACTGTATAAACCCAAACCAATGACTTACGTCACCTGTATGAAATGAACGATAATACCTAATGCCTCAAGGGTTTAGAGTACATTAGCAACATCTGTACGAAGTACTAGGGGTGAGTATTACAACTTGGAGAACAGCTCCGTCAGTAGGCAAGGCAGATTTGAACCTAAGTTTGCCTGATACTTCCCACTGCTATCTTGGCTATCCTAGGTGCCAGGCATGTGCAAGAAAAGGACAAAATGAAAATGACAAAATTAAAATTTCCCCTAACATGTAAAATTGGAAATTGTTTGTTCATTCATTCATCCATTCATTCACTCATTCAAATAATATTTAATTAGTGACAAGTATATACTTGAGAAGAGCATTTATGTCCTAGGGCTGTTGCAAAGATCAAATGATCAAAGCTGAAAAAGAGCCTAGAACTTTGCTCCTAACGTACCATTCACAATAAGTGTTAGAACTGGCACAAACAAATAAAAAGGACTTTACTAACCTGTCTGGAAACACAGTGAAACCAATAGTGCAATGTGATCATTGCTGTGCAGAAGTGTGGAGGGATTATCACTGTAGAGGAAAGGGAACTCCACCTTGAAAAACTGGAAAAGGATTCTCACTCCCGCACGATGAAGCCCTCGTCAAATATTCTGGTCAAATATGTTGTTTCATGGTGCTCTAATCTTTTTGTGTTAGTGTACACAAAATTTGTTGTCCAACAGGAGAATGTTTAGATTAACTTAAAAAGTACTTTCCCATGTAGTCTACATCAGACAGTGTCATTCCAGGTCCAGTCAGTGACTATGCTGCTGGCCCCACACTACATCATCCTGACTAGCGCTGCAGTCACTGTAAGGTGAAAACCTCCGGGAGCCATGCAGGTATGGACCCTGTGTTTCACACAGAGATGAACAAGATATCTGTGAAACCTGAAAAAAGCAGATGCTCTGTGCATGGAGTAATTTAACCATGACTCACTTTTTTGCCTAAAATACACTGAAGTGAATCCAAAATAAATGCTATGTCCAAAATGTTGGAGACTTGCTCGAAATCACCAAAAGTCCCCCCCAGCTGAATGCACGGTGCATTATCATTAATCAGGTAGCTTCTCCTTCTGCCTTAGTGTGCAAGGCCCAGTCTGGAGTGCTTCGTCCAGAGGATCTAGCTCAAGGCCCATCTTACATCTTCTCCTACTCTTTTCTTTGTGATTTAATGATTTTAGCATTTTGTCTTATATTGCTCTTGGTAACTGCAAGTTCTTTCCTTATGATTTCAGAAGTCAGTGGCAGAGAGAGCACCTCGTCTTTCTCCTCCGTTCCCACAAGCCACGCTTGGCTCCAGCCCCGAGAAACGCTCCCCGACGGGATGGTGATTTGTCACACTGGGCAGTCAGTGGTCTGAGAATATCAAATGAGTCAGTTTATGGGGCGTCCATGTTGCACGGCCAAGGGTCACGAACCACACCCCATTTTAAGCCATACAGCGGATTCTTAGCAACTCTGCGTTCAGTTGTAGAGCCGCTGGATATCAGGGCAGAGCAGAAAGGTTTTGGAGAGATAGAGAAAACACGATGTTCCAAGAGGTTGCTGCTCTTTGCTTGTATTGGCATGGATTAGATTCATTCCAAAATTACATTGGTGCCAACTGGAATATCAGCAAAACACATGTGGGAGAGGGAGGGGTGTCACATCAGTCCAGGGCTGTCTGTTCATTGTTTGTGGGTTTGAACACGGCTACTAAGGAGTAAGAGAATGTGAGACACGGCCACCCTTAACTTTACGGCAGCTTGTCTCCTTTCCTCTTCACCGGCTCACCCAATTTACACAGCTGCTGGAAGTCCCTACGTTCCAGTCTCTTTTTCTCAGATCATATTCTTCATTCCTTGTTAGCTCCTTCTGCCTAAAGCATAGTGAACTACAAAGTCTTCTGCAACTACAGTCTCAGAATTTGACCCTACATCTGTCCCTGTGAGTTCTCCACACAGCAACCACATGTACTATCTCCTCCCATACCCAGCCTCTAGCCATGGCCACATTATTCTTATATTTTTTTTTATCTTAAAGAGCACAACAAATTATTTCAGCATATACGCATCCCTCTAACTGGCATGCACTCCTCTTCCTCTTTTACGTCTCCCCCCCCCTTAAATCACACCTTAATGTGGCTCTAGCAGAGACTGTTTTCGTGACCACTCTTTCTAAGGAATGTTTTTATTGTTGTCTTCTGTTCTAGTTTCTAGGTTATTTCATTTATAGTTCTTATTTAAATTTCCACATAGAATAAAAGAGGAGAGAGGGAAGAGATAGATTGATTCATGAAGTTTTTCAAGTCCTAGTTCTAGTACTTTTGGGAAACTTGAAGTATTCTATTGTCTACAGTTAAGTACCCAGTAGCCTTCCAACCAATTTCCCCCATACATTTTCTTCTTTTGTCTCAGAAACTTTAACTAGGCATCTGCTATTTGCAACAACCAATCCCAGCTAAAACAAAGATGTAATAAAGCCCATCATTGTAGTTAAAATCTTCATAAGATACATGCATACTTTTCTTGATTAAGCAACAGTGAAAAACAGAAGAAAGGCTAAAGGTGCACATTCATTTTAACTTCTCTATTAACTTCTATGGGCAGTCATTCATCTAGCTCTTCTACGGCCTTTTTGCAAGAAGACTGTTATGAATGGTGAGAAAGACCTGCTGCTCCCTGACAGCAGCTTTCCAACAGGGTATCTATAGTTTCATGCATCTCTGTGTGGCATTCCCAAGGGAGTCTGGAGGTTGCATCTCTACCACTGTCTCCTCAACACAAAGAACACTCTGAAAATAACAGTTCCATGGGAATCATGTTTGGACAACACAGGACTACGTCATGCCAGGCGGTTTGCATGCAGTCACCTGGAGACAGAGGCAGCAGGAGCAGACTTTTTAAGACGTCCCTGCTATTTCTGGCCCGTCTTTAACTCCATTACAAAAGAATGTGAAGCGGCATTGAGAAGGTAGTTTGGCAAAGTACCTGAAAGCACCAAACAGCTCCTTCGCTGTTTTTGGCATCGATGCCATCATTCTTTTGAAAGTTTTGCAGAAATAGTGTTCTTACAGAGCAGTACGTAGGTTCAGAATAAAGTGTTGATGTGTTTTCTCTGCTCTAATGTTAGCCTAAATATGAACAAATGATATAGGCAGAAACTCTCTAGACAGTATCTCAGCTTTCACTTGAATCTGTATTTATTTCCACAACAAAGAGGCACAGCTAAGGGAAAATTGCCTAACTAGCTTTATGAAACATGAAGAGGTTTACAAAGATATTTGGTTGTATTTGAAAAAAAAATCCAAACCTATGCTCCAGGCAATTTAAACCTATTTATGTAAAAATTATAATTTATAGGAAAGTCCCTTTGCTTTCCAAGAAGACTTTTTCAACTATGCATTAAAATGTCACTATCTGCCATACACTTAGGGGGAGTGTTTCTTGATTAAATGGCATTAAACGGGAGACAAGGAAGCCCTTATATTGTTTGCAGTCCAACTGCTCTTTGAAGCAATGCCCTATAGCAGTGCAATGCCCTCACTTTGATCTAACTTACTCAGCCCAGTAATTATATGACTGAGATGAATTCTCCACCTGACAGATTCCAATTCTTCATGTGTGGCCATATTCTTTGAAGAGGAAAAAACCCACCTATAGTAGAAAGTAAAACTTTTAGCAAGTCCAAACTGAATCAATGGTAATTCTTTTGTCAAAGACTAACCAGGGAAAAGGGCCTTTACCACTGAGAACTACTGTTTCCCAGAACTTCTTTTCTGTGGATTTTTCTGACAATGAATTGACATTTGTCATCTTCAGGAAGTAAGAGAGTGAGTGTGTGTGTGTGCGTGTGTGTGTGTAAGTAGACTGAACAACTGGGGACTTTGGGATCCGCTAACTCACTGCCCCTGATGAGAACAAAATAAAACAAAGCAAAACAAAACAAAACACTACAGACCCCAGTGGGAATGGGCATGAGATAATCAGACAGGTAAAGAAGCTCACTCAGCACCATTTCTTAAGGAAAACCGTTCATTGTTGCTTCAGTCTGCTTAAAATATCAAAATCGGGGCTGGGGATTTAGCTCAGCGGCAAAGCGCCTGCCTGGCCAGCGCAAGGTCGTGAGTTCGGTTCCCGGTACCGGAGAAAAACCAAAATAAATAAATAAATAAAATAAAATAAAATATCAAAACCACAGTCTTAAGTCATGAATTTCCTAATCTTCAAAAATATTGCTGTGGTTATTTCACTTGCCTTTTAGATACAATGCAGGGTAGCTTTAAACCAAGGACACTCCTTAAACTGCTTTTAATACAAGAGTCAGCAGGACTGATGCCACTGGGTCTTTGAACCCCAAAATATACATTTCTTCCCTGTACCCTCCCCACTTTACTGTCCTACACTGACTAGTCAGATTTCTAGAGGATAAAATGCTTCCTTGTCCAAGATAACCTCTCTGCATTTGTCATGTCTCTCTGTGCCCTACAGCCTCAAAGAAAGCCTTTCTCTTTGACCAGTGGATTTTCTTCACCAGCCTTAAATCCCAGCTCAAACCTTTTTCCTTTTCAGAGCTTAGTTATTATGAAGAGAGAAAAATGCTGGCCTTTCTTGCTTTCTGGCCTCCTGTCTTATACATGATCGCCTTGTTGCACACACTCCTAGTATGATATCACCACCATAAGGCTCTTAACAGAGGACAAATAAGACCAACTGATCCTGGACTTTCATCCTCCAAAACCGTGGGCTGTATAAGGTTTTTAAAAAATATATTATCCAACCTCAGGTATTTTGTTACAGACATGGAAAATGGACTAACAGTTTGTGGGGAAAAAGCTCTCACGCATCTGATGTCAAATGTATTCTGTGATGAGTAAGAATAGAAACATACTTTGGTTTTAACAATCTTTTACAGGCAGTTATTATTTATTTAATCTTCTCAGTCTCATATAGGACTGAGGTGAATCTTCTGCAGGGAAGAAGAGCAGAAAAGACATTTACTGAGCTGGCTACTCAAGAGAAGGCACTGTCTCAGCGTGATCTCATTGGGTCCCTGCTTCCTTCTTTATCAACAGTCTAAGCTGGGGCAAGTTACCTGGCTTCTGTACTCTGATTTTCTCATCTGTAAACTATACATAATAAATATAGAGACAATACAAAATTAAATAAGTCCATGCAGAGTGCTTAAGACAGTTCCTGACACAGAAACTGCCCCATAATACCAGCTGCTATTATTATGATTATAAGATAACTGAGTCAGACTGGGTTAACCTAAAACCCAAGCTCTTTACCAAAATGCATCCACTGGAAGAAATTTCATTTCTGTGACAGGGCGTTATTCCAGGCAAACACTATTCTGACAGCTAGATCATTTGGGAATTGTACATTATGGGCCCGGCTGAGTCGGGTAAGTCAAGGACAACGGGTAGAAGCTGAGGCTCAGTGGGAGCCAGGAAAGGCCTTTTGGACTGAGACGCTGCCGGGAACATAGGCTCATGTATGAAGACCATGGACAGTATCAGAGGATTTCCAGGAGTGCTATGATCCACCTGTGTCTTAGAAAAATAACTCCCATGTCTGGTGCAGCCAAGCATCTGTGGTTGCCCTGGAGACAGGTGAGCTGAGGTCGGATGGCCAGTGAGGGTGGCCATCTCAGCACTCCGCAAGAGAGAGTGACGCCTGGACTTGAGCTGCGGTGGTGGCAGCGGAAATTGAGTCGATGGGGAAGAGTTTGGGAACAAGAAACCCAAAAAGGTGTATGGCTAATTGTATGCGGGAAAGTGTATGGTGGGGAGAGGAATTAGAACCAAATCCAGATTTTTCTGGATTAGACTGGACAGATGAGGGAAATTTGTCAAGGGAAGAAATGCTCACCATGGGGTGGCAGGGAGATGGATGACGGGTTCTAGTTTGGGCATGCTCACGCTGAGCAGGAGACACCTGTGGAGCGTACAAGTGCAGGTGTTCCTTTGTTTCTGAGGTATTCAGGCTCAGAGGCCAGGGGAGAACATAGAAGCATTGGCTGAAGGTATGAATGCAGTTAGAGTGTCCTAGTAGAGAGAAAGGAGTGAAAGAAGAAAAAGGAGAGGACTAAATTCTGGAGAACATCAAGATTTACAGAGTAAGGAGGAAAACAGGGATAAAGAAGAAGAGATGCACAGTGGAAAGGTCATGAAGGAAAGTAGAAAAATTCAAGGACAGCGGGAGCAGCCTCACCAAACACTGTGACAAGACAAGCTGTATTGGAGGCACGTGGCATTTGGGGATGCCCGGGGCAATGCCAAGTCGCAGAGCGTCTAGGAGGGAATGGGTGTCACAGCGGGAAGCCAGGTGGGCGCTTACTCCTCCTGGAAGCTGGGCTAAAGAAAGGAGGGACGAGGACAGGAGCTAGAGGAGCAGCAGGGGCGAAGACCACCCTAGCATTACATCTGTGATCAAGCCAGCGCAATACTTCCTGTTTTGGGGGCACACAGTTAAACAGTTTTGAATGGATGATTCTGTCATCTTGCCTAATTCTTTCACTTTATCTTGCTTTTTCTGTATTCTCCTCCTTCTCTGCACTCCAGTAAGGATTGCAGGACATCTCCCTCACATGCTAAGTGCGAAGCAGGGCTTTGCCTGTTTCTTTGGGATTGGCTAAATGGGATGCATGTCATAGGAACAGGAACTAGGTGTGCACTTCAGGCAGAAAAGATAGAGGGAATCCAGGCCACCAGAAACACAGACACTGAGAAATACTGACGCTGCATTCAGATATGCTTTTGAGTAGGCTTTATTTCCAAATGAATATGAGCATACGGGAAAAGTCCTATTTAGGGAACCAAAAAAATCCCCCCAAAAACAACAACAAAAAGAACCCAAACCAACCAACCAACCAAACAAGCAAACAAAAATCACCAAAGGAAACTTAACAAAGAGATAGGTGGCATTGGGTGAGTTCAATAAAAATTCCAGTAAATTTTAGAAATCTAACGATACTAAAAGCCTACTTAAAGTAGTATCGGGCCTGTTTTAATAACCACAGACACTTTACAGCCTCGGGATTGGGTACAGTCACTTGTTAAACTAAGGTCACATATTGGAATTGCATTTGACCAGATGGTTTTATGCTGAATAAGAAAGAGCTGATGAAGTTGATCTTTGGATGCCTGTCATCATGTATTATCAAGCCTATCATTTTCTGCATCAGAGAAAAAAGAGCCAAAAATCAGAAAGTGGAAGGACGGGAGAGTGGAAGGGAGAGAACAATCAACAGCCTTCGTCTCTCTACGCATCAGTGCAGACCATTCTCCATTTTCTGTGCTCACACATCACTTCATTTCTTGCTTTTGCTTCTCATCTTATTTCTAAACTTTCACTATCATTTAGTAACATTCTTTTTTCTTCCTTGATGTCTACTGTCATAGGTGCTTTTTTTTTCTCTATTACTTTTGGCAATACAAAGACATTTCCCCCTCTCCCATTGACCTTTACCTATTCTTAGCAAATTCATTGCTTTATGACAAACGCCAACACGGTTATACGCAGATGCAATTTATCTTTCCACGCAGCCGCTCCGTGTGCGTGTGCGACTTTGTGAGCGCCTTCTCTCCCATTGTTTGACTGCTTTTAACTCCTCTTAGATCTCTCTAATCACAGTTTGGAATTCACCTGAATTTCCCTGCTGCGAAAGCTAAAAAAGCTGACATCAAGTTTCTAAGACCACAGCTCTGAAAGGAAATAGCTCATCTTTATTGGTGGAACACATTAAAGGACGTGAATGTGAGGTTTTTAAGCAGGATGCTGCATGTGAATAACCTGTAGGTGCTTGAGAGCCACATTGTGCTCCACTTTGGCCATCGCCTCCATAATTAAAGAAAAGCTTTGAAAAAGGAGAGAAGCATTTGATTTTCACACTAGAATATTATTCTGGGAAAGCAGAGCCCACAGCTTGCTATGCCCAGTGCAAAGCACGAAAACTGTTCACATAAATCTTTTCATGAGGCTGAGGGAGACTTCAGCATTCCAGCCACACGCTGCTATGGGAGAGAAAGTCTAATTTCTTATGACTTCTTATGTATCCGTTCACAATGTTAGTTTCATTTCCCCCTTTAAAAAGTTACTATAGCAACAACCATTACAGGGCTCTTACTGGAGTACTTATAAATGCTGCTTGTTAAACAGCAGATCCCTGTGCTGCATGCAATGCCAGAGAGAAAAACACCAGCCAGTCGGTTAAGAAAGATTAACAAAATGGTAACAATAAGTGATTTAAAAAAAAAATAGCCGTGGACATGTTCATAGATGCTTGCATTACATAGAGGACTCTATACATACCATGGCTGTTTCTCCACAACAAAGCTGCACAAACAATCACATGGTGATCAGATTTGACAAGGCCTCAAAAGAGCAATAAAGAGAACATGGAGCTCAGACTTTTCCAAAAGAGAGACTGGAAGTCTGGTTTCTTCTCAGACCTATTCAGAGCTATGCTGTATGGTTTGCAGCATGACCGGAAGCAGCGCCCAACTCATCTTGGTCCTGGCCAGCTGAGGCACTGGAGTGGAAGCTCTTCCAACCTGAGCCTGTTCCTCCCTCCACACTCCTGGAGGCAGCTGGACTGAGGAGCCAGACCCCTTACGTGTGCTTACGGCTGCCTGGGGCCTTTGTGCTGAAATCATTTCCATTTCTGAAGTGCTAATGGGATTTAGGAAACCATCACAGAACCAAAAGGAGGCTGTTTTTACCCACTTCCTGTCTTCTGACCCTACTTCCTGGGTGGGATAGAGCCTCTGACTTTCCACTTTGCCCCAGCTTCACCTTCCCTCATCATGTGTCTGCTGTCTATGCCTTAGGCCCTCCTTGCATGAGCTCTTGGTTTGTAAGACTAATTGGCAACACATTCCCAGAGCTTGACTGGCTCATCACTTTTTGTGGCAGAAGGAATACACTTGGTCTAATGGACAGTACTCTCTTCAAGGAGCAGAGAAAGAGAGCCATGGGAGAAAATGTTAACGCTAGTGGGTCCACCGCCGAGAAGAAACGCTGTGATTTCCCCCTGTGGGTTTGTCAGTGAAGCAAAAGATCTGTGCTCTGCACCATGAACCGCTCTGCATTTGAGTCATGGAAAATCATAGAGCAATAGGCAACAACGCAGAAATGTGTTTGGCCTCAACTTTTATGAACAATCTGAGTTCCGTTTGCATTTTGCAGTGCAAAACACAAGCATAATTTTTCTAGAAGACAAATGAGGAGGAAGAAAATAGAACACAATAGAAAAGCCTTTGAAAGAAAACATTTTGTAGTTTTTCTTTTTCTCAGTGATACTCACATTTAATCATGCAGTTCAAAGGCAAACATTTTGTGCCAAAATTTATACAAGGAGAATTTCACTGCTTGTCGTTATTTTATTTCAGATAGCTAGTAACTTTGAATCTGTAGTTTTCAAATTCCTTCACTGAGTATCTGTGCCCTTAAGTAGACATATTAACTCATTCTTTTTGTTGGGGGGGGGGCTTTTTTGAGACAGGATCTTGCTATGCAGTTCAGGCTGGCCTTGAGCTCACTTTGTAGCCCACGCTGGTCTCAAACTCACAAAGATCCTCCTGTCTCAGCCTCCCGAGTGCTGGGATTACAGGTGTGTGCCACCACGCTGGCCATATTAACTCATTTTACAGAGAGAATCTCATTGTAACAAGTAAAAATCCTAAGCCTGAGAGAATGACTTACCCGCTCAGCTTGGCTTTTATTTTAGTCTACCACAAGCTTCCCTGAAGCGGGTTCGCTGCCAAGCTATAACACTAGTTTGGACTGAGTCACCCAGGCACACTGAGCAGGTCTTACGCTGCTCCAAACGCTTCCCCGTGCCTGTTGTTTGAGTGAAGAGAATGTTCTTCTGCAGGTTGTGTTTCCGATGGTCACAAAAAAACCGAAAAACTGGAGGCTCAGCTCAGAGCATTTGGCCCCAGGGCAGCTCCTTTTCCCCAGCACGGCAGCTCCCTCCCAGGGACGCGCTGCTACAGAGGCCTCAGCGCCTGGAAAGCATATGAAGGCGCTTGTACGCATACACAGTGCTTTCCCTATTCATGGAGAGACTGTATTCCGAGCCACTCATGAAGGGCATGGTTAAAAACATTTCCTGGAAAAATTAAAAATAAAAATAAAATATTCGATGGAGTCTTGCGCTTGGGAATTGGCAGACCATCTCTAGAGTTGTAGAATTTTAAAGAAACATAAGGGGATCACGCTTCTGAGGGAAATCTGGACCGCTGCTCGACTGCTCAGACTCTGCCACCGGGCGAGAAGCTCCAGGTTCCTGGTGCGGAACCAGCGTAGAGGGACGGGACTTTCCACTGCCGCCTCGCAGGGTCACATCTGATCCTAATCTGCTCGACCCCGTTCCTTCCCCCGCTTCCCTCCCAGGTCAGAGCCTGTTTCAAAAGGCTTCAGATCAACCCCAAGTGTTTCTGCTCTCGCAGGTCTCCGTGTTTTGGTTTCTGCAGTTTAAGCCGCACCCACGCGCACCTCTCTGCATCCTTGCTGATCCCTGTTGTTGGCAGTGTTGATGGGACAGCCTGAAATATCTTTGGAAATAAATTGTACCTAAAGGTTCTCCAAACAGAGAGGCTCCCACTCTGAAAGGGAATGTGGACGCTGAGAACTTGTGACTGTCCCCCCCTTCCTGGACTTTTCTGGGCCAGATGAGGGTCCTTCTCGGGTGTCCTTGTGAGCAGAAGGGGTTAGGTTCCCCTCTGAGCTACCACGGCAAGGACTGAACACACCAGGAACGTGAAACAGAGCCAAGAACTCTGATGACAACAGGCAAAGAAGTAAACAGGAAACGGGGAGAGCGGAAGGGGCAGAGGTGAGCTGGCGGGGGCAGAAAAGAAAGCCATTAGGGTCTCTAGTGAAGCAACGACAGCAAACGTAGAGCATTGTGAAAAGTCAGGTAATCGATGAGGTTCTGCACTAGGGAATGCAGAAGCAGGACAGGACACGCAGCCAGGAGTATCATGCAAAGAAGAGGTGACAAGGTAGGGGAGGTACAAATGATGTTTGGTGGTATAAGATGGACTTGTTTGACCTCACTGGCCCTCCAGGTAATCTTAGCTTAGAAATTAAATGAGGCGGCGCATGCATCCCATCCTGTGGATCCTCCGTTACCTCCTGAGGATCTGGTTATATAAACCTTCAACCAACACTGAGTACCTACAGATTGTTAGGTTTATCCTACACTTACGGGCTTGCATGAAGAACCAGACAACACAGTCTCTGCCTTTGAGGAATCACTGGCATCCAGTGTGACAGGCTGACGATGCACGAGCAAACATAAAATGTCAGGAAGTGACAAATGCGAGGAAGAAATGTATGTTTATGTTTAACAGGATGGTCGGGGAAGACTACTGAGAGGCTGTGATGTTAGAACAGATGCCTGACTGAGAAGAGGGTGCCTACTGGCAATCCGGAGCCCGGGATCTCCAGGCACTGAGGGCTGGGACAGACCAGGTGTTCTGATCCCAAGTTTTCGTGTCTATTTAGGCAGCATTTCGCGGGGCTTGTACAAACCGGCTTGATGAGCCTCGTGAGCAACCTCAGCACGGCCACGTGAAGCAGCGCCTGGACTGAAAGCATCTCCCAATTACTGGCCAGCTTCCCTCCCGCCCTGACAAGTCTGGGGCCAGGAAGCCGCACAGCCAGTGGGATTTGAACTCAGCCGTGCAGACAGCAGAGAAGCACTCAGCTCCCGTACACGCGTGTTTTCTTAGGTAGAGGCAGGGCAGTGCTTTTTTCTCTCCCTTTCCAGTGCTGAAATCCTCCATTTTTTATTCTTAGACTGTAACTATACATTACTTTGGTACTTGTGTTTTCCCGTCCTGTGTGCTCCAGAAAGGAACTCCAGCTACTCGATGTTTCAGTCTGCGATGAAAAACCAGAGTGACAGAGACAGCACTCACGTACTCTAACCCAGCTACAGAAAGAGCGCACTGTGACGCCAAAGGCTCTGCGTCGTTCAGTGCCCTTGATCTGCGCAGAACCCAGGGTCCGTCTATAGCACGGTGCATCTTTCTTGCGTTGCACCGGCTTTGACAGCAGGGCGGGTAGGAGGTCCTGGCCTGCACGGGTGATGTAGAAGCAGGTTTTATGCTCAGTGCTGAGCTTCCTGGTGTGCAGCCGCGGGGACAGACGGAGCTGAACTCTCAGAGTCTGCAGGACCAGGAGGAGGGGGTGGGAAGATCAAACAGGTTTGCAGAGTGCTTTCGGGAGGCGCACAGTTCCTTCAGCTCACACGTGCTCCTCCCAGGGGGATGTGGTGGGTTGTTCCCGTGACAGCGAAGGAAAAGAGAGTTTCCCTCCTCAGTTATGTAGGTATATCGATAATAGGCATAGTGCCCCTAATAGGCATGAGGTGCAAGCCACTGTAATAGCCAGTAAGAAAAATAAAATACAGAAGATGTTAAAAGGAGCTAATTAATATTTTTAATAACAAAGGCAAAAATTTCAGCAAGCGTTTATAAGCACTCATAACAAATGGTGAACTGAGTTGGCAGACACTCATCCAGGCATGTGTTTCACTGAAAATAAGACCTAACAGCCTCAAAAACTAGAGATCAGAAATGCCAGCCCAGTCGGCCCGTCCTTGCCTCACCTGCCACTGCAGCATGCCCACTGAACTAGACTGAGGGAAGTGTGAACTCCTGCACGACACTGGCCAACACTCAGGCAATGCCCAGCTAGGGACTGGGGTTAGGATGGGTCTTATTTCAGGGGAGTCACAGTATGAATTCAATGGATCCCCCAAAGCTCAACTGTGTGTGTGTGTGTGGGAGGGGGGGCTAAGTAGGAGCAATTTAGGATAGAATTTAGATACACAGAGATGAGTGAGGAGGGAATTCCAAGGGCAGTGAATCTGGGGCGAATGAGGTGGGAGGAGAATTTAAACACGAAATTCAGTAAGGCTTGGACACAAGACGGGCCTTGCAAGTTTGCGTGACAGGTACCAGCCTTCACAGTCCTGTCCTGCTGCAGGAGTGTGTCAACAAGCTTTGTGCTGGAAAGTTGGGTAGCACTATACCAAGAACAGAATGTGCAAAGATTAGACCAGTCTCAGAATAAAGAAGGTTGTAATCTGCTAAGAGTCTACCATACCCTAATACTTAAAAATTATAAGTAGCCAACATGAATAAACTCTGCAATCAAGGAACAATAGAAGTTATAATAAGAAGTCTGGAGAGGGCCTGAGAAATAATTTGGTCTAGGATCCTGCCTTTTATCAGAGGAACACCACACCATCCCAGAGAGCCTTCTATTTTCTCCTTAAATATATACAGACGAAAGACTTCCATAGCCGCCGCCTTACAGTAAGAAATAATTTGATGGCTAAATACTGTCATTCTGTTTAGTTCAACCAACATCTCCTAAGCCTGCAGTTGTGAGACACTGGGCCTACATCACAGCAGACACACAGTTCAGTGGTGTATGGTTCTTGGGCTCAGGGAGGTCATCATGTGGTAGAGCCTGACACACAAGTGCAAATCAAGGCAGTGAGTGACAGGGCTCTAGGACAGCACGCCAAGCTTCCTGGTGGCAAAGATTTTCTTTTTCATCCTTAAACTCCAACTGCCAGATATTAGAACAAGGCTCAGCAGATAGTAAGAGTCCTAGTAAATGTTTTCTGAACTGAGAAAGACACACAAAAGGATAAAAGAAAATATGGGGAGAAGAATTCACAGTTCTAGGTCCAGTTTAGGTCTTGAAGGGTGAGCAGCACAGGATGAAGACGTGATTCAGGAAAACATCCAGCCTCTTGCTTTCTCTTTAGGGGATATGAGCATGTCTGATGGACATCCTTGTCATAATATTTCTGTGTAATCAAAGATAGCAAAAAGGTACTCAGATTTGCTGCTCCAAGCAAAAACAATCTTCTGCAGCTTTCCCCCATTGCTTCATTCCAAGATTTTCCTTTTTCTCTAAACCCCCCTACAGTTTCTCCATATTAAAAGAATTATAGAACTCCTTATAACCCCACTGACATCTACAGCACTTTCATCTTTTACTACATTTGATTTTCACAATACTCCTGACAGGGGTCAAGAAAGTAGTAGCATTCCTGTTATAAAGAGAAAGAAAAGCTGAAGCAGACAGGACAATGTGCCCACTCCCCAAAGACATTCATGTCCTGATCTCTACCCACCACGGATGAGATACCTTAGTTATAGAAAGTGCCTTGCTGGCTTGATTTAGCTAAGGTTCGTTAGACGAAGTGATCCTGGATTATCTGAGCAGATTTAATATAATCACAGAAGACCTTATAAGTGAAAGTGGGAGGCAGAAAGCCGCAGTGAGACGTGCAGGTGCTATGCTGCCGACTTCGAAGATGGCCGAGGGCCCTAAGACAGCCGACTTCGAAGATGGCCGAGGGCCCTAAGACAGGACGTGCAGGTAGTTTCTCCAAGTGAGAAGAGATGAGGACACAGATTCTCTCTTCGAGCCTCCAGAAGGAATCTGGCCCTGAGGCCACATGAATTTAGCCTGCTAAGACTCATTTTGGCTTTCTGACCTTCAGAATTGTAATGTAATATATTCATGTTATTTTCAAGCCACCAAATTTGGGGTAATTTATCAGAGCAGCAATAAGAAATGAACGCTGGCATAGCGTAATACAATCCTGAAATTTTTAGAGTGCCCATAATCATACGATCTCAGTCACGAAGGCAGGTAAACCAGAGTCTATTTACCAAGCGGCTGTTTCTTGGAGTTACAGTATTTCCTCCGATTTCTCTTCCCAGCCTAACCTGTTCTCTATCACAGTGCCATCTTTATTTCCTTAAAATCAATTATCATTTGTAGCGTTTTTATTTCTTTGGAAAATAAGTTGTATTTCTGCTTCCACCAAGGATACAATTTCCATGAGAAGAGGTGGGCCCTAACTTTGCTTTCTACTGCCTGTAATAGTGCCTGGCAAACAGTAAATGCTCGATATATATTTGTTGGAAGAGTCATAGCTCAAGGTACGGGGATGCAGCAGCTCAGTAGAGCCTCAGCAGCTGACATGACCACCCAACGCTCAGCACAGATCTGAGGGGTCAGGAGTAGTCTGCGAGCACCTGCTTTGTTGGGAAGTTGACAGGAAGAATGTACGATTAGTTCTGTCCCTGAGGGCTCCGGCAGAGGCCTTCTCCCTGTGCTTAGGGGGAAGTCAGAAATTCAGATCCTGATAGATCACTCGTGGAGGCGCTTGACTCTTCTCTTCAATAAGCTTCTCCTCCAGTCCCTTAAGTACTTTGTCTCCACCCCGCATCTAATTGCTGTTGGATAATTATATCATTAACTCTTTGTAATGAATAATAAAAAATAAATCACATTTGTGACGGCTGTGGAGTAAGTTGCCCCCGTGAGCAATTTCTAGCTCTCCCTTTCCTTCTCGGCATCCTCATGCCCCTCCTCTCTCTAACCTCCTGAATTAGAATTTCAGAGCAAGAGTGCATGTATTTAAAGGGTCCCTGGGTGCTGATGATCAGTGAGGTTCGCAACTACTGACCTAGAGGATCAGGATCCTAAGGGATGAAAGGAGAAACTGGAGAGGAAAATAAAACAGATTGCAAAGAATCCCGTTTCCTCAGCTCTTGCCTCCAAACTGAGCGCGGGTAGTATCTTGTTTTCCTAGGTCATTCCTGGGCAAGTGCTCTGATTTTTGAATCTATAATAGGTGAAAGTGGTGCAAAGGGATCCCCTGATGAGACAGCCAGATTCATAACTAACGCGTAAGGACTAAGTGGAAGGTAGCCAAAGTCCGGAGGGAGTGAGAGGTGGTTTCCTAGTCCAGATTTGAGGCTGTTTTCTGTGAGAAGAGACAGCAAGATAGGTTCTCGGCTTTCTGTTTCAGCTTGTGGCCCGCAGAACCCATCGCACTCTGTAACAGCTCTGCGCAGGACCAAAGTCCACGCTTTGGCCCAAGGACAGGCTTACTGTACAGCAGGCTCCCAAAGCGTGAGAATTTCCTCCATTTAAAATGGAGGAGAGCTTCAGTGGTCTCAGATTTTGGTGGGAAATAAGCAGATGTACGGGGCATCAGAAATATTCATTTCAGCATGTTTCTGACAATATATAAGAGACGTTCAGTACTTTCTCAATTATAAATTGAACTTCCTTCTGTGAGGGAAGCTCTTCATAGGTTCTCCCTACGAATGGGAAGAGTCAGATTTGCCCGGCTGATGTGATTAGCTACGACAAATAGCGTTTAATAGGTATGTACTTTGGCGCAGGTACATAAACCCTCATGAAAACGTGGGTTCCAGAGAAACGTCACAGTTCTGCCTTACTTAAAATCTACATTTCGACTTCCCAGGCTCTTCCCTGTGAGTCACGATGACCCTGAGCAGCATCAACGTGTAACTGTTTTGATTCAGGGTTAGCACCTGGTGGTCTTCACTTCACCGCAGCAAGGCAGTGCTTCTGAAAACATAGAGACCAGAGGGGAGACTGCGAAGGAAGAGACAGGAAATCAAGGCCCCTCACATTTGCGGCCATGCCTTGGCTGTGGCCGAGGTCAACCGGCTTGCAGCCTGACCTGCGTCTGTAAACTGCCCTGGGGACACAGCACAGGTCAGCCTGATGCTGCTCCAGACATGCAGACACTGCCGTGCTTTGGCCTCCTGACTTGAAGATAATCTCTCTGAATTTCTAAGCCATGATTCCCTGATAAAGGGGAAGAAAATCTGTGCTTCTTCCTGGGATATTGCTCGAACCATTTTGCTCTCTTCTCGAGTTGCAGAAAGTCTACTTAAGTGCCT
This sequence comes from Chinchilla lanigera, assembly GCF_000276665.1. Taxonomy (NCBI): domain Eukaryota; kingdom Metazoa; phylum Chordata; class Mammalia; order Rodentia; family Chinchillidae; genus Chinchilla; species Chinchilla lanigera. The sequence continues at coordinate 976,207 of NW_004955412.1, forward strand.
GGGTATCTATGGGTTCTGTGGGAACAGCCATAAAGGGAAAGAACACCAGACAAAGGAAGGAGCTGCCTGAGAAACGGAGGTAGCACAAATGCAAATACTTCAGGCTGATGTGTGGGTATGAGCTTGCTTATTTGTTTTCCAGAGAAAATATAAGCCATTCAGTCATAAGAAATTCCATCTCCAAAGCTGCAGTAAACTATCACACCTGTAGACTTTTATTTCTCACAGAGGACCCTGTAAAATCCAAGGCAGCAAATCGGAATTCTGTGTGGTTTAGAGGGAATGCAACCACAGATTCCAGCCAGGAGGGAAAAGATCAATTATCCCATTCTTTACATGCCCAGTCTCGTACTCAGAAAGCCCCGTGTAAGTGAAATGTGATCCACAGCCAGGGCCAGGGCCGAGGAAACACAAGCTGTAAACCTCCGCTGTGCACTGTGAATGCCCTTTGTGGCACTGGGGCTGGGACGGCGGGTCCAGTGCCCGTTTGCCTGATGAGCGTGATGAGCAAGAATCCCTAAATGAGCTCACCGCAGTCAGGGACCCGAGATGACACGCGGCTGGCTGACTCCACGCACCCGAAACAATTCCGTGCTGAGGGTCTGTGCTTGTACTCTCGGTAGCCTTTTATAACAGACAGTCCCGGAACATGTAAGGACCATGGTGGTGAGGGGCCATCTCTGCCTCCCTCACCGTCTCCTGACCACAGTGCTAGAAGTAACCCTGCTCTCAGTTCCCACCCCGCCAAGTTATTGATTGTAATTTTAGCAGGTCCCTGGAGGAAGCCTGCTCCCTGGAGGAAGAAACCATTCATTCTCTTGAGGATCTTAGAGTTTACTGAGTGAGATATGCTTAAGAAATACTGAAAGTCTTTTTTCCTGATAATCACGTCCTGATAAACATGTCTGAACTTGACTGAGCTCATTCAGGTCCGAAGGCTTGTCTGATTGTTCCTGGTATCTGCAACCCCTCACCCAATGTCTGGTACCCAGTAAGCCCTCAATAACACTTGTTTCATAAAGAGCCTGGCAGTTTACCATTTCCCCTACATGTATTTAACAGTCCACATGCATTGGGTTTTGTGATCACATATAGTGTTCCCAACTATAGTAGAAGCCTTCGGTCTTGTAAAGCAAAGATTGAATTCAGATATGGTGACATTTTTAGAACTTTTTCTGCGGTAAGTTTTGCAAGGTTTACTCCAGGTTCTTTCTGGAATCAGCAGATGCCTCTGTAGCATTTAAGAGAAGTAGCAGCCACTAAAGCCGTTGTGTCATGAACAAGAGGCTTATCTAAGGTGAGGAACAGTGTACAGAGACAAGGAGAAAACGCAGATGACACGGGCTCCACTGGCAGGGATTAGAGTACTCTCAGGAGATGCCATAATTTAGAAGTGACTGTCAAAATTATGATTTCCTCCCTAACCCCTTGAGGCTCTGCTTCCGCCCGTGTTCCAGAGAGCATTCATGCTCCTTTCTTCTGTGTCAGGTACAATGCTAGGACTGAGAAACAGTGTCAGTAGGACCCATTTTGGTTTTTTTGTTTGTTTGTTTGTTTGTTTGTTTTTCCGGTACTGGGAATCGAACTCACAACGTCGCACTTGCCAGGCAGGTGCTGTGCCGCTGAGCTAAACCCCAGCCCCTTGTAGGACCCATTCTGTCTTTGAACTTTCACAGCTAGGTTAGAAAAGTGGTAGTAAGCCAGTAATTACGCAGTCAAATGCTCTACCACTGAGCTACACCCCCAAGCCAGTAATTATGATGTGTGCTGTCCAGTGGGGTATGATAGAAGAATCATCTAAGAAGAGAAATAGAAGGAAAACTTAATCCTATTATTAGCTTTTAGTAAATCAACCCCAGGTTCTTCACCTGAAAAGCATCAATCATACCACCTACTTTACCTAGCAAATAGAGTTGAGTTGTTTTAAATATTTACTGAGATAGATAATTCATGGGAAAGCCTGCTCAAACAGATAAAATTTATTAGATTCTAGGTCTCCTTTTCCTTCTTATCACCATCATATCATGGTTGTGTCTGTTTAAATTCACATGTGTGTGTGTGTGTGTGTGTGTGTGAGAGAGAGAGAGAGAGAGGATAGATAGATTTAAATTTGCATATATGAAAACACTTAACAGAAAGGCATAAAAGGGAGAGGAGGACAGTCACAGATTGAGGAAATATTGAAGGGGTCCGAATGGAACCTAGAATCAAACATTAAACCTTCCGTGTTTGCTAAAAGAAGCTGCTTGTTTATTAAGTTTAAAAGCATCTTTCTCAATTTCTCAGTTGCGGGCTTATTCTGTTTCTTGGGTTTTTTTTTTTTTTTTTTTTTTTTTTTTTTTTTTTTTTTTTTTGGTAAGAATGAATAGTGGCTACAGAAATTGGTACCTAGCCCCTAAATGGAATCATTCTGCCTTCTTTTATTAATGCCTCTTGATAAAGCATTTTCTGTCTGTAGTCATTAAGCCATCACTTAGGAAAAACGACATTGCTGCCTTTTCCTAAGGGGGTTAATCAGTTGCCCTTAAATGACCTGAAAAGTTCATTATTTGTAGAGGTTCCTAGAGGTAGAGGCAGGGAAGCAGTTAAACGGAGAGAAGACAGGCCCCAGACAGACTTCATGGCTATTCAAGCAGAAGCACTTCACTCTGAACAGGGTGACCGTGAGGCTGTGAAGTCCCTGAGCCACCCGGTGAGGAACAGCGCACAAACACCTCTACCTACTCCAAGTCTCCGCCTCCTGGGCGTAGGGGAACACTTAGCAAAGGCAAGAGAGGACATCTCTAATTCCCTGGTGGCTGCGCAGGGGGAAGGCTCTGACCCCAGCTGGACCAGTGCCAGCTGTACAAAAGGTAACTGTGAGCCCAGCCTCTCCAGGGTCAGGGCTGCAGCAACGGGGGAGGCAAGATCTTCACTGTGGGTGCTGGCTGGCACCCTTGTTTTGAAACCCTAAGTGCATCGGTAATATATGCCCATTCTCTGCGTGATGAACAGTTTGTGTTAGTCACGACCTCCAGCAATCCTTGCCATCCCTAACGGCAAAGTGGAAGGCTATGTGTAGAGGTCCTTCTGCAAGAGAAAGTAAAATGAGGCCCTTAACTGTCTCTTCTTCCCTCTACCTGGAAGAATCCCGAGTGGTTCTTTCTCTTTCTTTCTGTAACATGGTAGACCCAGCAATAACATGAGTTGGGTTTCGAGGCTGAAGAAGAAAATAAGAGTCAAAGTATTCCTTAAAAGACACCCACCTGCTGGGGAGCAAAGGGCAGGGGTTCTAATCGTAACCTCACTGGGGGCGGATTTAGAGGGGGAAAGAGGCCCTCAGTGGTCCCCAGTCGCATGAGACTTGTAATTCACACGCAAAGCAGGAGCTCAGACCTCAGGTGTAGCCTTCTCGGGAAGAGCTGTTGCCCTGACAGTGACACAGGACTTGTGTTGACATGATGACTCAAGAGCCATAACTATGTGAAAAGCATGCACAGGGTGCAAGGAGTCACACTGGGAGATCTGAGAGGTGCACAATGCTAACCCTGGGTTTCTCTCTCTTAGAGTCTAGTTGCACAGATAACTACAAAGAAACAGAAACATAAAGTTGTGTAAGTGAAACTCACCACAGCTAAAGGAATAGTACAGAAAGCAAGTATAACTTTGGCCCTCCATACCTGAGGGCTCTGCATCTGTGAATTCAACCAATCTTGGATAGAAAATATTTGAAAAAAACCGTGTCTGTACTGAACACACACACACTTTTGTCATTATTCTCTAAACAGTATAACAGTTAAGTACATGGTATTTGCATTGCATCAATATTGTAAGTGATCTAGAGATGATTAAAGCATACAGGAGGATGTTCACATGTCATATGAAAACACCATGCCATTTATATGAGGGGTTTGAGCTCATGGATTCGGGTACCCGAGGAAGGTCCTGGAACCCAAGGAAGACTGACACCAAGGGGAAACTGCACTGTACAGGGTTCAGATGGGGCTATATTATTTTAGACTTTACAGTTCAGTATGCTGTGTTTTGAGTTTGACATTTAAACTGAAAGGTGCTTTGAAAGTGGAAAGGAAAACAAGCACTTCAGATAGGTTGGAACACAATGTATGTCCACTAGTGCATCCATTCACGCAGCAGATATTGTCGAGCACATCTCACAGGTTGGTCACCAAGGATGTGGCTGTGAGCAGTGTACCTGACATGGTCCCTACCCTTCAGGAGCTTAGGATCTCACTGTGGTGTGACTCGGCTCAGTCAACACTACAGCGGAGGCATACAGCAAATGCTCCTGGAGTCCAGGGAAGCACCTCACTCTAGGAATGATCTTCCTGCCTCAGCCTCCCAGGTGCTGGGATTACAGATGTGCGCCACCACGCCTGGCTAAGCACCTCACCCTAATTACACTGATTAGGAAGAACTTCCAGGGAGAGTCCTTGTTCTAGTTGAGCCTGAAGGACTCCTGAGCAGCTCAGGGTATAGGATGGGCACAAGCAAAGTGACAAAGGAAGAAAAGTACTAAGATATGTGAAGATCAGTGTGACAGCAGTGTGACATAGAGTGTATGCATCTCATGCTGTGGGATGAGGGCGGCAGAGCAAAGATCAGACCTTTAATGCCGCTGGACACTGGGCAATGGAAGCATTTGAGTGCTTCTGAGCTGGCAGGAAGGCTTGATGACAGTCCGTGAGGGTAATGGCACGGAGGAGTAGACGGTGGGTACAGGAACAAGATGGGAGCAGCACAGCCAGTACGCTCACTTCAAGTTTGGTTCCTACCAGCTGCCGTTGAACATAGTCTTCTAGCCTTTTGCTAACTCAGTGTTTCCATCTGCAAAGTAGGGAAATCACCCCACTGTTTCTTAACCCTTCTGTAAAGGTCAGCCTGAAAGGTGCAGAGTGTTGATGGGCACAATTACCTGACCAGTGACACGTGATTTCTCTTTATCTGCGGGAAGCCGATGGGTGATTTTTTGAAAAGCACACAAAGAAAGCATGCGAACAGGTTGGCCAGTATGTGAAGACCATAGCTTTCCCTGCGTGGTGCCATTTCAGCCACTGCGCAGGTAAAAGCAAGTCTTTTCTCTGGAGCGAATGGTCTGCTATGGCTGGGTTACTTATTAAAAAGAACTGATAGGCTGAAGCTGTTTTCACTTGGATCTGTATGACAGGTTGGTAACTGAAATGGAGAGTTGCCATAGTTACCTGCAAGCTGTTAAACAGAGCAATCTCTGCCGAAATCTCTCCATCAAGGTCAACTAGACATTTTCAATCAACACCAAATAATTTCCTGCCTAATGGAAGTTAATGAAATTATGAAAAGAGTGAAAGAAATTGAAATGTTTAATATGGATATACTTTATAGTGAAACGTATTTGAGTGACCGGCCATTTCTGTGGGGTTCTCACCAGCTGGAAATTCTCCAGTGTAACTAGACATCTGGAGGGAAGTTGGGAGTAAAACCACATTTGGATTTTGGCACAGACCACTGCCTTCGAATCCAGCCCATCATTAACAGCTTCTGTACAGCACTGTTCCTCCTCTAGGGGCTGTAAAAATGAACCGAACCTTTGTTCAACCTAAACTTCCTTTCTTGATCAGCTGCCCTCCTGACTCCCCATTCCAGCGGCCCTTTTGTTTCCACTGGAAGCGTCAGCGTAGGGAGGGATACTGGCTGCTTATGTAGTATGTTCCAAGCCAGCAGTCCAGGAAGAAGAAAACAGACCTCATTCCGTAAAATAACCTTTATCTCGGTGTTTCTCAAAGCTTAGTGTGCATACAAGCCACCCAGAGGTCTGGTCAACCTGTGGATTCAACTGATGCGGTTGGGGCCTGAGAGTCCTTTTAAAAATCTTCCAGACGCTATCAATATTCTAGGGCATATCTATTTGTTGTTGTTATTGTTGTTCAGTTTTTGTTTTTTGAGACAAGGTCTCACTATGTACTCTGGCCTGGCCTCAAACTCTAGATCCTCCTGCCTCGGCCTCCCAAGCCTTGGGATTGCTGACCTGCGCTATCGTGCCTGACTCACAGACCATAGCTTGAGTAGCAAGGCCCAAGTCTGCTTCATCATTTGCTTATTGGAGTCACCGTTCACATCAACCCTAATGTGCCACCAAACTATCTTTGTGTTTGACACACATCCAACCCGCTCCGCTCACAGAGTACTAGAGTTTGCGACACTGAAGACATTCGTCAGGCCCTCACAGCATGCTGCTCCCAGGGACCTTCAGGACCGTTTCAGGACTGTGTTTTCACTTTACAATCATCACACCAAATAAACAATTAAGTAACTCAATTAACAAGCCACTCAAATGTGGCGGTAGTGAAATGTTGCATCCCAGGGCAAAATAGCCTTTGACTGATCTTTGCCCTTGTACAACAAATAAAATATGAATCAAAGTAGATTGTCAGCCAGGCATAGTGGGGCACGAATATAATCCCAGTATTCAGGAAGCTGAGGCAGGTTTGAGGCCTGCCTTGGTTACAATCCTAAGACTGTTTCCAAACACAAACAAACAAAATCATCAAGTCACAGTAAATCAGATTTCACTGATACATGGCACTGGCAAAAATCACAGGACATGTGTGAAGTCTAAAATTGTTCTTTATTGAAAACATGGGGTCTCCTAGTATAGCACAGGTTGAAATTTTATATCATAGTCTATTTTTAAAGAAACTCTGTTGTAGGGCTTTTTGTGGAATGATGTGGTATACATTAGCCGTGTTAACCATCTACATAGTACAAATCTATTAACAGGATCTAATGCAAGATTATCAACCACCACAGTTGGAGAAAGATAGGCTAGGGCAGCAATTATATTGAAGTTAGAGATAAATATTACTGCGCCAGTCTGCACAATAGACCCTGTGCTCCATCAAATACTTACTGAATTGGTCACATTCTCACTTAACTTTTGAAAAAAAAAAAAAACAACCAAATCCAAATTTTCAAAGCTCTCTATGGTGATATAAAATTTGTACAGCTATTTGTGTGTAATTTTTGTTTTATTTACTCAGTATATTGAGAAGGATGGGCATGTTGGATAAACACAAAAATAGAAGGTCAAGTTTCAGAGTTTCTATATTCCTGAGTATGCATATAATTATATATATAAATAAATAAATATATATATATACATACTTACACAGTCAATATTATTTACAAATATATTCAACATGATAATATGGAAGGAACAAGGATTTCTTTGGACAATTAAAGCCCATTCTTTTTTTCCTTAGTGAGTTGTATCGCACAGCATATCTTCCTGTCCTCAAAATTGGTATGTCTCCACATAAATTTAAAAAATATCAAATAGTACAGCATGAAGAAACATTAAAAACAGTAAATTTTTTTAAAAAGAATATTCACAGAATAACTGAAATTCTTTTCATCTTAGACCAATGTTCTGAAACTTCAGAGTCACATGGAGAGCCACTAAACGCAGATGCCTGGCCCACCCCAGAATTTGATTCAGTGGGTGTGGGTGAGTCTGAGAGTCTGTATTTCTAGCATTTTCAGATGATGCTCATGCTGCAGATCTAGAGACCACACTTTGAGAATTGCTTTTCTAGATCATTAGTTCACATTCCTGGTTGTACATTAGAACGATAAAGAACATTTGAAAATCTCAACATTGTGATGGAATCAAGATATCCTAGACAAAAATCTCAGAAGGTTGGGTGCAGCTGTCAGTAACATTTTATTTGTTTGTTTTTGAAGTACTGAGGATGGAACCCAAGGCTTCACACATGCTAGGCAAGTAGCCTACCACTAAGCTACTCCCCACTTCATACCTGGTTTCAGTATATTGCTCAGGCTGGCCTTGAACTTATGATCTTCCTGCATCAGTCTCCTGAGTGCTGGGACTACAACTATGTGCCATTCTGTCAGCTATCAATAACTTTCAAAGCTTTCCAGGAGAATGTGATGATCAGCCAAGAATAGGAACTCCCAAGTATAATAAAAAAGATAACTTCTTTAAGTTAAGGAATAAAAAGCCATTACCTCAAGCTCATATTAGCATACATATAATGATCTGAGAGCATAACTAAGCAAAATAAGGTGTAGATAAAATGTCCTGTGCCATGGAGATAGAAGTCTGCGAAATATTTCAGCTATATTATGTAATTTGAAGGGTATTTTCTTAGCATTTATTGTGTATGTTTGGTACTTGCACTTTAAGTACAAAGAGGTTGGCTGCCAGTTGTCCAACCCTGGACTTCTTGTGTCAAAGGCTTAACCAGATGACACACCTACACCACTAAGTTACAAAACAATTGAACAGGGCTTCCAAAATAGTATCATTTTCCTATGAGATCATACTATGGTTCAGAAACCCACAGAGGGATATTCCTTCCCCTAACTCACTCAACAACTTTCCTTCCTCCTGCCCCTTCAGTGTCCCAACTCAAAAGAAGTTAGAGAGGAAAAATGAGAAGACTCCAAAATACTTTTAAGTTTGTCAAGCCATGATATGTACCACGATTTGCTATTTTAATCTTGGATGAAGGCTCTAATCCAGGGACTTAAGAGATTCATAATATCTACATCTTAGATATTAATTCCATTTAAGAATTATTTACTATAGTTTGAATATCTGTTATCCTCATATCCAAGGATTGAGATTCCTCTACTAGAGAAAAATTCAGATTCCTTAATTCTAAATAGAGAGATTTTTCTATTTCTTTGTAATATTCCTTTAGTCTTTGCCTTAATCACCTGAAGGAAAATACCTCACCTGCCCAAGTGGTTTTCTTTTCTGATTCGTCTTTCTAGTTATTAAAAGTATACCAGGGATACTTGGTGCACGAAGTATCAATGGTGCAGCACCTGCCCGGGAAATGCAAGGTCCTGAGTTCACTTCTTGGTACCAAATAAATAAATGAATAAAGTGTTCATTTTTGAAACATGGAATGAAAATCTACTGCCTTTTAATTTCTGTCTATTTTAATTCTACCAATCATGTAGGATCATCCAAACATGGCTAATCTTTGGATGTTGAAGTATTTACTAAATGTCTATCACAGTAGCCATGGAATGAGTATGAAGATGAAAGCACCCCTTCAATAAAAAGTAGAAATATAAAAGCAGAAATTCCACAATGGCTACAGACACAGAAAATTATAGGAATGATAAGATCTAGCAGAAAGAGAATAGAGAGCATTTAAAACATATTATGAAGAATGGGCAAAATTACAGCAAAAGATGAAAAGATATTACACATATTTTTGAGAAAGAGAGTAGCATAAGTAAAAGCTAAGAATGGTAAAAAGCATAACCTCTCTAGAAGATGCAAGAATTATAAATACATATGCACTTAAAAACGGAGCCACTGTCTTAGTTACTTTTTTCTCATTGCTGAGACAAAATACCCAGTGTCCAAAATTAAGGAAGGAAAGGTTTATTTAGCTCACAGTTTATGGAGGTTTCCGTCCATACTTGGCTGGCTCCAAGGCAGGGTGGCACATGGCAGAGGGCAACAGTTTATGGTGGTGGAAGACAACAAAAGCAGCAAGAACGGAAAGGAAGGAGTGGCATGGAATGTAAGCCTCTTTCCCTCCCTCATACTGTATGCAAACTACCCGCCCCAGGGCAGGTGTAGCACTCACACCCATAATCCCAGCATTGGACCATGAGTCAATCATAAACTCTAGAAGCCTGCCCCATGATGCATGAGGCTTTGGGGAGACATCTAGACACAAACCCTGACGATCAACAATTGTAGCTTGAGACTTCAATACCCCACTTTCACAATGGATCGATGAACAAGGGGATAGAAACCTTGAACACGATACACTTAGACTTTCTACCAAAGTAGACCTACCTGAGCATAACACCCACCACCATACAGTACACATTCTTCACAAGTACACGTGAGACCTTTTCCAGGATACACAATGTCCTTATGATTCCCTTTACATGAAATTACAAAAGAGGAAAGTTCATAATTGCAGAATGTAGATTAGTGGCTACAAGACTCCATGGGAAGAGGACTATGACAATGACTGTGAGTGTGGTGTTTATAGGATGATAAAACTCTTCTGGAATTTGATGGTAGCAATGGTTGTACAATTTAAAAAATAATCAGGTATTTTAAGGTTAAAGACTGCTGCTGAGCAAGGAACCACATCTGTGTTTCGAGGAGTAGAAGAGGATGCCTAGCTGTCGATTCCCTTTGCCTTTGCCCAATCATGTACAGAAAGAACTTCTTAGTAGAAAATTAGGAAAAACTGAATATGCAGAATGAGGCACTTGCAATAGTAACTTACCCTTTCATTCATCTTTTAAATCTTTATTAAAGATCAATTGTGTGTCAGGACTTCTGCAAAGTGCTAAAGATTCAGCAGTGAACCAGATAGACAATGGTTTGCCAGAGTATGTACCTAGTAAATCTCACTACCATAGAGCAATATTTCAATCTTAGATACCAAGTACAAGTTGAGGAGCATAGTTATTTTTATGTATATATAAAACTATTGCATAATCATTTGATTTTTCCAGTCAGAAGAAACAGGGTATGAGTGGAAGGTCAGCATCACAAAATCAACAAAAAAGTAGGGGCACAAAGCAGGTGTAGTGCATCTTAGCACTATCCAGAGACAGATATTAGCCATTCTGCAAATATAAAGCAATGCTTCATGTGTGAGCTTTCAGAGAACACCTACCACAGTGTTCCGACCAAGCCACGCACATCCTATTTCATATCTAAGAAGCAATTCATCTTGCAGTTTGTCTGCTTACATACAGGAAAGGATGACTCCATCAGTGAATTCAGGGGTTCTGGTCTGCTGTATGTTACAGTCTCATGTAAAGGTATAAACTGGTACTTGGGGTTATACATCACTCTCTGCAGCTCTGTAGTGTTAGATATTTTTGAAAGCCTAATAAACTCATATTACATCCTGCAACATGAGGAGCATGCCAAAATTCTGCTATTACCCAGTTCTTGCGGAAGAAATATAAATATTAGAATAAAAATTAAATTAAAATGACTTTAAATGTTAATAATATAAATGAGTATCTTCTATGTGCATAATACTCTGCTGGAATGTATGTAGATACACGATATATGAGAAAAACCATCTTTAAGTGGTCTCGCTCTCCTGGATAAAGATATTTCATGATAACTTCCAACCAAGATACTTAAAATATTTTACAGATATTAATCAAGCTCAATGAATATTACATTCAGAATTTTAAGTGAAAAAGAGTGAATACATGAATTTACTTGATGCTTAATGGATATTTCCTATGAAATGGAAGCACTATTTCAATATTGAGCATAGAAAAAATTATAAGAGAACCATTACAAGAAATGATTCTATTAATATAAAATAAACATATTCTTGATTTAGGTTTTTTGAAGTCTATATTTTGATTCAATTTTCATTGAATCTGGAAAAAATTAGGTAAAATAATTATCACAGTTTCACATCACTTTTGGTCATTATTACTTTCTTCTTGACTGTAAAAGGTGCACAAGTTACCTCGTCTGTTATTTTTCAGGCATTTGGATTCTCCGTGCATCAGAGTGGGAACCTTGACAGATGCACTTTAATCCTTTCCCTCTTCAAGATTTATGAATATTCAACCTTCAATTTGACAGAAAACCAGTTCAAAATACTGAAAATATTAAAGTATACTATATTTACTGGCATGAGTTTTATAATTCTGAGAAGCATTTTTGTACTTTAAATGAGGAATATGTGTGTATAATGGAAGCCTTTAAAGGTTGTTTATATTAACAGAAAATAATGGTTTGTAATTACACACTGCAGTAAATATTCTTATTTCTTTACTGCCTGACAGCTCATAAGACCTTCCTAATGAGTCTCCAAGATTCTCTCAAATCTGTTTATTTTCTGGATATGATTTACTCAAGGCCATATAGCTGTTAAGTAGAAGACCCAGAACCCCATCTTTTTCTGTTTTAGCACTTACTGCCAACTAAATACTTAGTACTTTGTTTACTTATTTAATATCTTTCTTACTGAGTGGGTTAAAAGTCTCCAGTGAACAAGAACATTTGTTTTATTTCTCATTACCCACCAATGCCTGGTACACTCCTTGCCCACTATAAATACTTGACACATTTGTTAAATGAGAGGATGCAAGACACCAAGTACCTCCAATTCCAGGGTCGGCATCTATGTAGGCATCACTTTTAAGTCCTGCAGTTACTTACTTGCTTAGAAGATCACACTGCTCATATATTTGAAATAACCCAAGCTGTACAATATTATATTGAAATAAAAATGAGTCACAGAAACTTTGATGTATGTCAATTGATCTACACCTCTTTCCCTTAAATTCTACATGCCATTTCCAGCTACTTGATACATAGAAATGTTATAATCGGACTCCCTACTCTTACTTGCCAAATTGTGGTAAAAAGTGCGTAGCACATTCCGACCAGCCCAGCCAGTACTGCCTTATTTCTCCCAGCCAGCAGGGGTGAATAGAGACGGTGACCTTGGAAAGTCACAAATGCGGCTGACTCCTGTGAGCTCATCTGCCACTCTGTTATGTATTAGGCAAATAGGCAGCAAAGTCCTCTTCTAAAAGTTGGATTTCAGGCACACGAGCGGCATTAGATCCAGAGCCTCTGCAGCTTACTAGTTGTCTAATTAGAGTAAAGGAAGGGAGGTCTAGTAACAGTGAGCATTTATTGAGCATTTATACAATACTACATATTTCACTAAAAATTCACATACACTGTCTTACTTCGTCTTCACACCTAGGCTCTTATAACTACATACATATTTGGTGGTAGTGTTGGGGATTGAACTTACATCCCCAGATTTTTTTATTTTTTATTTTTATTTTGAAACAAGGTCTCTCTAAATTGCCACAGTTGGTCTCAGATTTGAGATCCTCTTCCTAGCCTCTTGAGTACCTAGGATTACCGCTGTGCACCACTGCCCCCAGCTTGTAACTATACTTTTATACACAAGGAAGTTGATATTTAATAATGTTGATTTTCTTAAATTCACTCAGGTACGAGGTGGCAAAAGTGAAACTCTAACCCAAGTCTTTTCAATTTTTACTATTTATTTCTTTTTTCAAACTTTGGTAACAATTTCATGGGATTGTTATGCTAGGAATATAAAGAAAACTGAAAGACAGAAAGATAACCAAATAGTACTTATGTAAAGGTCAGCTTTCCTTATAATTTGTGCAGCAATTTTTTTTGCAAATTGGCATGTCAATGGTGTCGCTGGAGGAGAGACTCTTCTGGCTTTTTGTTCAGGGTTATATTCTTAACTCCTAGCACTGACACGTGCCTGGGAGTCAGAGCACCCGTCCTTTACAACACGAGGCCTTTGCTGGGGTCCAGGGCAGGGTGGGGAGGGCAGAGAACGCACGGCACATCACCCAGGCTTTTCTGACCCGGTGCCGGAACGGCAGTGGCATTTTCCTGGCCTCCTCTGGCACGGGGCCTTGGAGAATCACCTGCCTCTGGTTCCTTTCACAAATTAAACCCGCTGGGCTCATCTGATCTCAGGTGGTCCCTGAAGACATCAGACAAGGTGCCGTGTAAGCCAGGGGCTTGTATGCATTTTACCGTTCTGTTACTTCTTTGCCCATTAGAGCAGAGGAATTATTTTAACAACACTAACAGCAGCAACAGTACACCTTACAGATTATATTGAATTGTAGACTGTCTGCAACCAGTTAAAAGCCTGGGACACAGTAGGTACTTAATAGATTTGTGTTGAACTGAATTGCAGTTGAACTAAACTTTGGTAACTAAACCCACTAAATGAGAACCAACACGGTAGTCCTGCCCTGAGATCCCAGTAAACTCCCATGTGATGTTGAAACACACCTAGGAATCAGCTATCTGAGGCAGACTAGGAGGGAATCTAGGACTTGCCCATGAACACATCATTGAGGATGTCCAGAGTGTACTAAATAAAAATCTGTATGGTAAGTTGAACTTTTCTACATATTCCTTCTTCCTCACCATCAGGTTTCTCTTCTTTCTCTTTCTCCCTGTAGACTGAGCCACACTAACTGTTTTAATTTCCCACTTCCTCCTGGCAGATGTACTTATATGTATACATGTAACACACATACTTACATAAACATGAATTGAAGTCAATTTAGACAACAACTGACAAGAAATTAAATATTTAAAAATGTTTGGGATCACGTAGTTAGCATCTCAAGTTGGAAAGAAAACCCACCCCAATTATCTCATCTTGGCATTCTTCCCCTCCCCCCTAAACTACGAATGCTCTGTATTTACTTAGAGCCGTAATGTTCAGTTGTTTATTCCCAGCTTTCCCATGCAAAGGTGGGGAAACAGACCTCAGTGAATTTCAGCTTTCAGAGTTAATAGCATATTTCTGGTATGGTAGGTATTTATTCAACCTCAATATGAGGAGGTAGGCATCTGTTTTTCTTTTGACTGATGACACAGTTCATTCTCTCCTGAATAATAGAGACATTTCAAAATGCATAAAAGCCCACTTTCTGCTTCATTTCCTGTAAATAACTTACACTTACTTCAAAGCTGACCTTTCACTCCGATCAAAATCCATGTTACTAACAACTTGCAGAGAAGAGAACTGGACTCAATAGGGTGAACGCTAAAATAACTGTATCTTGCTTTATAGACTCTGCCCTGTACACGTTTGAGGGTTTATAATTTCTGGGGATGCCCTGAGCAGCTTGACTGAATTCTCTGCCAAAACTCACATCTGACTAGCGCCCTGTTATTTTTCTCCACTGCTGTTCTTAAAAATATGCCATCAAGGAAGCCTAACTACAATTCCCCTTCAGCGTTGGCAGCTTTGCGTGAGCTCAGGCAAGTCAGAGTAAAGATCTCTAACACGCAGAAAATTTTAAGTGGAACCTGGGCTAAAAGGAAAGGAAATATCGTACATCCTCAATATCACAGAAATTACGTATAAAAGACAGACTACTCAACTGCAGCGGGAACTCAAACTAGCCCTATTCACTGGAAACAGAATTCAAATTACCTCGCACGTGGTTACTGCTGAGGAATGAGGAGGCTTCCAAAATAGACACAACACTCTCTGGCCTTTGTTTAAAGTAGAAGTTTCCAAGGCTAAATTTCTCTTACAGCTTTTAACATGCCTGGATCAAGAGAAGCAAATCTGACCGGTTTAGGAAAATCTTTAGGGAAAATCTAATTCCTTTGTCTTCTCAGCAAAGCCTGTGAATAGGCGTCTAAGTTTACTTTAGCCTGGGCGTTCTGAGAACTGACATATTTACTGGGAACCAGAAAGCATTCCCCACAGGATCTGATCTTCAAAATTCCTTTGTTTCTTGCCTCTCAGATGGAAAAAGAATTACAAGTATTGCATTGTGTACAAACCCACTGCCCATTCAGTCTCCATTTTAATATACTACATATACACTCTGTGTGTGTGTGTGAGTGTGTGCGCATGCGCGTGTGTGTGTGTGAGAGACAGAAAACAGTGTATGTATTTCTGGTTAATATTACTCATCTGGAGAAGGAATAATATTATAAACAAACTATAACATTAGAATTGAGTTGAACTTGAAAATTATTCATTAATATTTGATTTCTAAAGCTGTTATCTTTTAATATTTAAACACTAATCATGTCAAAAGGCAATCTCTTTCCATGAAATAATTTCTCCTTCTCATTATTTCCTTCCTAGTATTCCAGTATTCATCAAGGGCAGGGTGTTTTTGACTGTAGGCTCTGGCACTTATTGTTCCTATTTTGAATAGAATGGTTAAGAGACAGTTATGCTAAATGGTACTCAGTTTGGAATTATTAAGGCCATTAGAAGGCCTTAATATATCTAAGCTAAAAAATAACCCAAGTTTCTTCTTTTGTATGACATAAGATCCTCCTTTTGTGATCCAACACGAAACACCAAGAAGTGGTAAAATAAAGCAAACGAAAACACCAAAGAATGCAGAAATATAAGCATTCCTGTTTCAGTGCTGACTCTCCTATGTGTTCCCCAAAGTCCCTGAAACTTGTTACTTGTCAACTTCTTCAAGTGCCGATTTCCAGGCAGCCAAATGAGCTCACATTACTCTCCCTGGACCAGGAGATCTTTGTTCTGTTCTTAGTAGAGTGTTATTTATGCAATCTGTAAAAGAGAGCGAAATGACTGCTTTTTATCTTGTGTTCTACAAGGGTTCTCAGGAAATTTATGAAAAATCTATTGCGGTGGCTGCTGAGCTATGAAGGCTAGCTCCTAATGGCTGCTAATGGGAGACCTTATGGTTGTCTTCCTGTTTTCCTTACCCCCAATGGGCAGGCAGCAGGCGGGGAGGGTGAGAAGACGGGGAACTGGTAAGTGATTGCTGGTGGGTTGGGTTTGATAATGGAGCCTCACTTGGAAATGACTGTGTTGGGAGAATCTCCAAACCCTCTCTCGTACTGAACTCCGGGCTGGGCATGTGGTGAGCAAGCACTCCACTACTGACCTACAGTGCCCGCCCTCCACTTGAAATCTTTACCTTGTTCTCCACTATAAACTGCTACTAAGAGATTTCACGGGACATTCTAAAATGTAATATTTTTGTCTTTGAAGAACATGAAAAATAGTTGGTTGCACTTTTTCATGTAGTGACTTCTAGAAAATAGTTATTTAATTATTCTGCAACTTGTTGGTTAGGTTAAGTCATCTGATACACACAGTCCCTTACAAGGAAAATATGCCACCATCATGTGCTAATAAAACTATTTTCCATCTGTATATTTGTAATGCACCATGGGGCAAATCAGCCCTCCTAACACACTTTTGTACAGAGATTGGAGAAGTTTAGAAGTTTACACTCCTAGTGTCAATTTAGATTTTCCTAAACCAGTCAGATTTGCTTCTCTTGATCCAGGCATGTTAAAAGCTGTAAGAGAAATTTAGCCTTGGAAACTTCTACTTTAAACAAAGGCCAGAGAGTGTTGTGTCTATTTTTGACTATTAACTACTCACCATCTCTGTTCAAACATATCCAACAGTTATCACCCCAAGTATTGGACACATAATAGTTCCTTTCTCTTGATATGTAAGAGAGAGTAAGAAATCTCCAAACTCATTTTATTCTTTGTGAGGAATCACAGGACTCTTGATCCCTGCAAAAAGGTGACTTGACAGCAGGGAATCTGACTTCTGGGGCTACTGCTCCTCTTTACTCATTCATAAATCATTTTGGTTGGAAGCAACTGTTATTTTTCAGCATTTTTACAGAAAACACAGCATGGAAGCTCGATTTCTCGGGGCAATACCAGCTGATGGCAAGGGCCAAAATAATACCAAATGCTCGAGCAACGCAAACACCAAGGACCTTCGAAATTTCCACCTCTGTTGTCTGTTCCCACTCCTTCCGCCCACATCTGCTCTCTATGACGTAATAAAGACCTGGGTCTGTAGGCAGCAATGACTGAATAATTCTGTATTTAGAAAAGAAAATCTATTGAACTAAGGAAGCTGCAGACAACCAGAACGACTTACTGAAAACTCTCACAACGAACAGTCTCAAACCTAAGAGAATTGTTGCCGAGGCTTCTCATTGATAATGTCTCACTTTCTCTAGGTAGTTCATTGCTTTCTGCGTCCATGGAGGATTTCATCCCTCTTTATCATCTCTGGCTTTCTTACAAGCACCCAGGCATTAGCATGCTTCACCAGGGATTCCATTAGACTTGTGGCAAACACACACTCCAGGACTGAGTGGAGGAAAATTAAATCTACACTCGTAGTGCCAATTAATTTTCACATTTTGACTTGGCCTGATTTTACTATATTACTGACAAATTATATTTTTCTTGTCAGTTATTCAATCCTCTAGGATTAAAATCAGTCTAGGTAGAGGAGGTGTACGTGTGGTGCGAACACCATTTCTGCCTCTGGCTGGGGCTGAAACAGGGCACCTGCACCCAACCCGAGCAGGCCGTGATGTGCCTCAGTCAGTCTTGATGACAGAACAGTGAGCAGAATGTGAGCGCTGGCTCTCCTTAGAGCAAGGCCTTAGGAGCTCCTCCCTGAATGTTTCTAACTTCAAGTCAGAACTCCTTCACGCCGACGAGCTATTCAGCTGCAACCGAGGCAGCCTGGGGTAGCACTGCCAGCGACAGCCTCTCCGCTTCTTGCTCTGTGAGTCAGGACTTTCACCACTCATGACGCTCATGGCAGACATACCCCAAGTTCAGAGCTCGCTGATCAGGTGGCTTGTCTTCCCTTTAGAGCACAGGAGGTGTTCTGAGTGGAACAAGCCCGCGGACCGGAGAGGTCAGACATACCTGGCTGGTGCCATCTAGTCCGGCAGCAGCCGCCCTAAGGGACGTAATTTTGGGAAACACCGGCAATATCAGTGTTCCACAAATGGCTCCATTTGGTGCTTCTGATTTAGCACTAAGGTTGCCGGATGCAGTAAATAAAAATATAGGATGCCCAGTCAAATCTAAACCTCAAATAAACTGGTCTTTTTTATATATAACTGAAGACCATCTCATGCAACATTTGGCCTGATTTCACCACACTGTTGATAATTTACATTTCTGTTGTTAGTTATTCAATATTCAAAAGCTTAAAATAAGGCCACATCCATAGGGACAGAGGGTGACACTACAGCATTAGGGGTGCTTAATTCTGGGCAGAAGTGCGGCGTAAAACTTTTCTGGTGTACATACGGGGCATGAACCATTTGGGGTATACTCACACTAAAAAGTTATATTTGTTATTTATCAAACATTCAAACCCCCCTGTGTGTGCTGCATTGTATTTCACAATTTCACCAGGAGCCTCAGCATCCCTCCTGAAGTGAAGGGAGCAAAACCGACGGGACAAGTAGTTGTTTACTTTCACCCTCCAGTTTTGGAGTTTGAGTTTTCTGCGTCCCCGAGAGGCACCGTCGGCATGGAGCCTGAGTGTCCCCATGTGACGTCCGTGCACACCTGCAGCGGTGCTGGCACTGCAGACATCACCAAGGCTGCCTCTATGGGTTCTAGCAAGAGCCATCATCGCAGCAATTGGAGCGAGATGAGCGCACCCTGGTAAAAGTGACTGGGGACTTAAGAAAGCTAGCTTTCGGAGATGTCCATTTAGTTAACACTCATTAAGTCCTTCTTATTCGGCATGCAGTGTGGCAGGTTTCCAAAACACTACAATGAAAAGATATGGAACTTGGCATCTTGTTGCCCATAGACTAATGTGGGAAACCAACGAGTCCAGCGACAATCACAGTACAGTATGGTTAGAGCTATAATCATTTCCGAGCATGTAGGAGGGCACCTAATTCCTTTCTGGTGCACTTAAGTAGGTTTCCTAGAGAAGTGACTTCTAACTTCAGCGACAATGCACCAGTAAGAATAATTCAAGAGGAAGACTCCATACGAAATCTCTGATACATCCAGAAGAAAGCTGAGGGGACCAAAGTTGTCATTTGCATGGTGGGACAATTAGAAAAGTATTGATCTGTGAAATTTATCTCCACTGTTTTTCCCTGTTAGGCTGGTGTGGTTGGAGAGATATCTACCACTTTCTAGCATATAAGTCTGAGATTCAGGTTGAAAAAATATCATTTAGGCCTAAGCAACCTGGAAAGATGACATCTTACAGCCACTAGGTCCATGTGCTACTTTATTGCAGATTCCACGGAGCAGCTCACTAGGGTGCTGGTGTTACATAGGGAAACAGGATATTTCACCATATATTTTGGCCATTGACAGTTCTTTCATAACAGAGCAGTGGTTACAATTATCAAAGAATTTAATTATCTTCTCTTCTTTTCAGTTTTAAAAAGGGGCCACCTGTAGACCAGCAACCTAAATGTAGCATCCATGAGGATGTTCTGCTCCTCTTAAAGGATCTCTATGTTAGGTTTTACAAAGCTGATTTTTCTTCCTTTGGTCAGAGCAGCCTCAAAATAATAGGTTTCAGAATGAGAAAACAACTGTTTTTTTTGTTTAATCTTAATAATAGGGTATTTCAGGTTTGCCTAATGAAAACCAGAAGCTGATGATCTAATGCAATCAAACAGTAGTTTTTGTGCAAAAAGAAATAGTAAAATAACATAGGACCTTGTCTAAATAAGACTTATAAGTGATGCCAGCTAAATGGGGAAAAAATAGCAATAACCTTTTAAAACATTCATTTAGACTTTTATTGAAACACAAAGGATCTCTAGTGTCTGAAAGCAGGCATTGTCTCTCCCTTTTATTTCCATAGAACTGTGCTTGAATACAGCACAGCAGGGTGTGTGTTTTCTAAAGTTGGGTCATTATCAGAGTGTTCACTGCCATTTGCCAATAAGCCTTTATTTGGCAAAGTTTAAAACTGCTGACGAATGGGATTCTTCCTGTAGCCGTATAATACGGTACAACTAAATATGCCTGATTACAAAACCCTTCAAGAGCAGTCCAGGAATCCATAGTTTCAAGAGGATTCAGGACAGTTCAGGACAGGTAACAGGATAACTCTTGCATCTTTGATTATCTCTCTCTTACTTCTATTATTGTAGAGTTCAAGTTGTAGGGAGCATGAGGTTATTCAAAACAGCTTATAGTTTTTATCCACAGTTGTAGGGAATTCCCATCTCTCTAAGTTCCTCTGAGGAAAAGTAAGAGGCAGTGTGTGCTTCTGCACACTTTGATCCACAAGTTTCTGTGGATGCCTGTAACTCTTCCTCCTGTTCTAAGCTGCCACTGTTCAGAGACAGAGCGAAAGATTGTTATTCAAGACTCCAAACATTAATTGCTTGCACATATTTTGCGTTTTTAGATGCCAAGAAAGTCTTTCTAAGAGGCGAACCTCTCTAAAATTGGAAAGGGGACCAACGTGAGACCATTTCATTACAATCTCCACCTGCAGTAGCCTCTCGGGAAGAACAGACACCTCTGAAAGAATCACTTGAAGTGGATTTCTTGGGAAAATCTGATCTGTGAACCTTGCTCTCTAATTACCGCTGGGAGAACATGAGGTTTGTTTGGAATCAAATGCAGCTTTCCACTGCCATAATTACACATTTTATTTCAAACACCTAACTACACTGTTTGAAGATGTTAGCACAATTGTACTAAATATTATCCTGGAGTTCTGCTAAGGAGGGCTGGCAGAGAGTGAAGGAACAGGACAGCAACCGAAACGATGGGTTTATGGGGGTTTAGGCAACTCATGGCCAGAGGTATTGTGTAAAGAAATGAGCTCTGGCCTTTCATTCAGAGCGTGGAGTTCCTGTCTCAATGCGATGCTCTGAGGCCTTTCACTGGGCAGGTAAAGCTATGGGCAGCCGGAAGCACGCTGAGGGCTGGGCGCTGAATAACATTCATTAGGCCCCAAAGGACTTGAAGCAAATATATACATCTAGAGAATAATTGTTATAATATGGTTAAGATAAGTGCTTATTATGACACAAAGAATCAGTGTCTTAAATCCAGTGTTGGCTAGCATGTTAAATTACGGGCAAGTCATTCAGTAAGCTCAGAATGAGGGGGTGGGAAGGAGGGAGATTGGGGCCAGGAGAGCAAGGAATGGCAGAAATTAATCAGATACAGTCCATAGATTTAGGGCCCTGAATCACTATATCATTCCCAAGATATTTGTGTAACGTGGCTGTGTTTAAGATCTTCAGTGACTCTGAGGGCTGGGAATATAGCTTAGTGGTAGAGTTCTTGCAGCATTTGCAAGTACTGGGTTTGACCCACCCCCCACACACACACACATTCTTGAGGGTCTCCCAAAAGCCCATGTGCTAGAGGTTTGGCCCCTAGTTTGACCTTACTAGGAAGTGGTAAAACCCTTAAGGAGTGGGGTCTAGTGGGATGTCTTTGGAGGTGTGTTCTCAAAGGAGGATTACGGGACCAAAGACTTTTCCTCTAACGTTTTTCCTTCCTTTCCAAAAAGTGAGTGGTTTTGCTCTGGCATATGCTGCCCACCGCTGCTACCTGGCACACCTACATCAGGGGCCTAAAAGCAACAGGTGCATCTCCTGTGAACTGAAATTTCTAAGACTGTGAACCAAAGTAAGCCTTTTCTCTTTGTACTTCTGTTATCTCAGGTAGGTATTTGCTATAGTGATGGAGAACTGGGTGGCACAAACACACCCCAAACTACTTACCCCTATTACCATGTAGCTGACTTCAGACAGGAGGGAACACAAGGCATGTTATTTGATGAACAGCTCTGTTTTCGTTGTGAAATCATAGGAGGCAGTATAAACAGAACAACAGAAATAATAAAAAATAGTAAGTCCTGCTACCCTGTTTGGCATCATCCAACAAGCTCTCTGATGAGCAGTAGAATACATTCCTGAACATTTTGGGAAAGGGCCGGACATATAGCAAGTATTACTCTAGGTGTTTCCAGACATTTCATCCTATTAGTTTATTTTATATAAGCCCCACGGAATAAGGGTTTTCCCCATGTTTGACCTGTGGGAATGCCTGGGGAAAGTCAGCTATGGTTTAGAGAGAGCCTGCCCTCACCAACTTCCATTACAAAACATTCTTTTAATTCTGTTTTGTTCAGAGCCAAGGAATCTCTGTGATCCAGTAACAATTTAATAATAACCTCTTACATTTGGGTAGCCTTTGATACCAGTGATTTTCAAAAAAGTTTCACACGGACTTCCTCACTGGATTCTTAAAATTAAATCTTAAAGTTGGGAAAAAGGGAATTATTGCCCTCATTTTAAAGATGGTGAAATTCATCCAGGCTCAGGAATCCAGCTTCTGCTAGGGTTAAGCGCTGCTTCCTGTTTTTCCCCCGGAGACCTTGAGGGGGACCAAGAGCAGCCAAGCAGCTTACCATCCCAGGGCTAAGCCCTGCACCAACTTGTGGACAATAGTCTCCTTAACTGCTAAAGATCTCTGGATGCAGACCAAGGACTTCCCTATCGCTGCAGAAATCTTTACAGAAACATTTTTCTCTCTTACTCCTCCTCCTCATCTAAATGGTAAACTATTTACAGTGATAGGCCAGATAACACCACGCGGCCATGTGATTTTTCAGCGAAAGGATGAGAAGGCTGGCAATTCTCAACCGCCCGACAGAGTGGAAGGAACACTTGCCCAGGATTTAAGACCTGCGGGTTCTGGCCCCATCTCTTCCACTTGTTGGCTGTACAACCTGTCCCTTGTTGCTTAAAACACTCTAACGTGCTCTCTTATTCTGTGAAAGGAACTGTCCCGATAAAATCGGGGTGTGGAAAGGGCTTTCAAACATTCTTGTCTACTTGTATATAAGTAGGATCATGATTGGAGCAGCTTTCCATACACACACACGATGACAGGCAGCGTAAGTGTCTAAGATATTAATGGTCTTCAGCCCACTCCCTTAACCCCAAGGACAGAGAAGGTTTGCATGCTCAGGTCGCTGTGCTCGAGTGCCGTCTTACATAGGAGTACCACCGGCACATGATGTTTAAATTACTGGCAGCACAAGTTTAACTATGTGAAGGTAAGGACACAAATTTTTCATAAGTAACTCTGTCTCTGGGGATCCTCAGGGAAATAATGGGATCCAGGAGGTCTTCAGGAAAGAAGACGGGAAACCATGCTCAAGGCTGGACCGGCAACACTACGATGTGACCACAGTTAGAATGACCATGAAGAACTGTGTACAGTCTTAGTAACAGTGATCCGGGAGGCAAGACTGGGAACAAACCATGGAACTAGGCATCAGGTTGGAATGACTGTAAATCTAAGCCGTATGATCTGCTGGTACGTAGTTCTGCTGACTAATCTTCTTGACACTCAGGGTCTTTAATTTGTG
Organism: Chinchilla lanigera; assembly: GCF_000276665.1. NCBI lineage: Eukaryota > Metazoa > Chordata > Mammalia > Rodentia > Chinchillidae > Chinchilla > Chinchilla lanigera. The sequence goes on from NW_004955412.1 coordinate 999,927, forward strand.
TGTGTGGTGGCACCATACCATAGTGTCATTTTGAGGACTGGAGGAAATTCTTGTGTAAAGTACCCAGAGCAAGTACTGGCGCTCAGTGAGTGGCAGTATCAGGGTTTTACTCACACTTTGCTGTGCTGCAGTGACTTTTCAAACATCCCAGTGATGCAGACTATGTCACCCGAACTTTACGACTCCTCATCCATCAATACTTGTTGAGTTAGATTTATAGGAAATCATTTCATGGTTGAAATGCTATAGATTACTAACTTCCCTTTGATGATTCTTTAAAGGTTGGAAGATAGTTAGCAGTCCTTTTAACGCAGAAGCTCAGAGAAAAATGGTGCCACTATCTTTTTTGGGGAAACTCTTTGCTCAAAACAAAAGGCCATGCTGTCCCCTGAGGGTCATGACTTGAGTTCAACCTCTGGATTACTTCAGCATGGCATCATGTCCTATTCATATTTTACTTATTCAAGACCCGTTTATAGAATATTTGCCTAAGAGTATCAAATTCACAGTAGTACAGTGTAATGTTAAGTTCATAGTGTCTAGTTCATTGCAGGTGCAGAATTTTAAAAAATAACTGTAAAATGTGAGTGATTATACTGATGCAACAGGAGAAACTACACATATATGTATGACGTTAAGACTAAATTATTTCTGTCAACACTTCCTTCCTATAAAATGAGTGATGTGGACCATAATATTCCAGTTACTCTCAAATATCAAAATTTTAATGTGTATAATTAAATACAATTAATACATTCAATTTACATAGTTTAAGACACAAATTAGTCCTCATATTATTGTAACACAGAGGCACAAAAGTTTATGGCATCACACTTTTTTTACACTTCCTACACTAACCATTTTTTTTGTTGTTTTTTTTTATCCTTGAACTCATGATTGTCTGAGAAAATAATTCATGAATACATTAAATACTCCCTTAATCAGACAGGTTAAAAACTGTATTGTGGGGCTGGAGATTTAGCTCAGCGGCAAAAGCGCCTGCCTGGCAAGCGCAAGGTCGTGAGTTCGGTTCCCGGTACCGGAGAAAAACCACACACACACACAAAAAAAAAACAAAAAACAAAAACAAAAAAAAACTGTATTGTTAGTTTCTTTAAAAAAAAAAAATCACTGATTTGATTTATTACTTCTATAACTCAAATCAGAATCTTTTGCATTCAACTTTTCTATCAGAAAAAACTATTTTAGGATGAAAAATTTTGTTTGTTTTATTAAGTGAAAAAATAAAGCCAAATTAGTATTTCCTCTTTTCCCTTGTCTTCTTGCTAAAATTAGGCTTGAGCAAATTTTGCATCAAAGTGGTTACAAGTAGGGTGAAGTGAACTTAGAGATGATGCAGTTTTTTGTATTTTTTCATGATTTCCACGTCCATCCCATACACATTCTGGGGGCATTGTTAGTTTTGAGGAAACATTTTTGGGATATACTTATTTTACGTCTGGAAAGGGGACTGTTTCACCACAGGACATGGAAAAGGAGAGTATCATGCATGCTAGTCACATCACCCGCCAGTCTGAAAAAACCGTGAGGAACTTAAAGCATAATGAATCTGAGGAGCAAAATGCCGGGTGTTTATCTGCAGCATTCCAGATAGAAATATATCTCTGTTCGGCGTGGAGTATCTCCTTCAACAAGACGGCACTGTATTCTTCTCTCCTGCATATCCGTGACGAGCACACCTCATCTGTCACGTCCAGACATGTTAAAAGGAACCTTCTTCCCCTGTTCCTTTCTAGTTTGAATAAGTAATTATGAAAAACAAATCATCGCCATGTCTCCTTCTTTCTTCAGTTTAGTTGAGTTTTGTCTGCCTGTCTCCCAGGGACATAAAGAATTGTTCTGTTCATTCATATCCAATGATTTTCTTTGGGGGGTTGTTTCAGATAAAACAGAAGTCTGATTTTGTTAGGAATGCAGCCCTAAAAGTCTCTAAGAGCAACTATGCATATGAATTTGAGGGCAAAATGTCACCCTCTAATTGAACTGAATGGAGAAAACACAATAGAAGTCTGTTTAATACTGCACTGGGCAACAAGGGAAGAAAAGTCCAGATGTGGTCATTCTTTCTGAAGGCCTTCGAGATGCCAACCATGTTAAGATTTGAGGGGTACATACCAGCCCATAGTGGGATATTTATTTCTGTTAAATTTTGTGCTCTTGATTAAATGTTGAGGGTCAGATTTGAAGCATGGAATGTCCTGCTAGCTTAAAAAGTCTTGTAATTCTGAAACACATGCTGGCTACCTGATCAGTGACGCAGTAACTAGTAGCAGTGGCGGTGGTTGTGGTGCTGGTGGTAGTGTGTGTGTGCATGTGCTCACAAACCTGTATAATGCGTATCTGTCAAAGAAGGGGAAGAGAAAAGAGGGGGAGGATTAGGTAATGTTATCAAGTGGTTTGGGAGGCACAAGGCAGAAGATTGGGGCCAAGCTTAACATTCATCTACAATCAATGAATGGGATTCTTCCCAGGCAGACAGCTGGATGGGAATAGAGCATCCTTTGTCATATGGATGTGAAGTTGATTTCTAAATCCTGATGTCACACAGAAGTCTAGGACTGGGCATCTCAAATTTCTTTCCTTTAGTGTCTGAAATGCTCCAGGAGCCCTTCATGACTAACATCACCCTCACGGTGCAACGCACAACCCAGTAATGTGCCTCATGGTGGACATCACAGAAGAGCTTCAAAATTGAAGAATAAAATTATCTTCAGTCTGTCTCTGTTTGCCTGTTGGCTCTGATTCTCTTTGCAGATCTCCTTCTGTGCTAATTTCTCTTGCCCTTTGTCCCCGGCTCTGCCTGTCTCTCTGTCCTTCTTTCTATCTTTATCTGATCCTCTTCCATATTCATACTTGTCACATTCATTCCTAGGACTCCTAAGTCACTGTGGCCAGTAGCGAACTTTCTTCTAAGTTATTCTCTAAAGCTCTTACTTGTTGGACATCTTCTGAGCATTCTGAACCTCAAAGTTACAACATATCAAGCTAAATTAAATTAAATTAAATTAAATTTCTCAACTTTCTACTTTGCTATCTTGTCAATAATGACAAAAAACAGAAGTCATTGCCATCACAGCCAAACAAAACAAAACAAAACAAGCTTAATAGTTCCTCCTGACTCATCCAGCCATTCATTCATCTGACACCTACTGTACATTTGCTGTGTCTCTTTTCTGTCTGGATGGTAGGGTCAACAAACCTGAAAAATGATGATTTGCACTCTCCAGAACTCCCAGTCAGTGACAGGTATGTTACTAGACTCACAATTTGATACAAAGTCTGACAAGATGTCACAGAAACACATAAGCAAGATATCTAACCCAGCCAAGAAGCAGGCGTCGGGGAAGGTACCAGGAAGGACTCTTTGGAGAAGGTAACACTCGATTTGAGACCTAAGAGTGGTTTGGAGTTATTCTGGTGACAAGATAGACACAGACGTCAGTTTTTCTTGCAGAAGGGGCTACAGGTCACAAGCCCAACAGCCTGGAAACTCTGAGAAACTATAAGACGTTCAGGGTGACAAGCGGTAAGTGTTGGGAAGGGACGGGCACTCCACCCCACACCCAGACCTGGGGTCTTCCTTAGAGTCTGTCAGAATGGGCCTCACTCTTCTTCACCCTGCATAAGACAGCTGCCAAGCTCTGCAAAGTGGCCGCCAGGTGCTCCACCCTCTGACTTACAGCCACCGCTGCCCGTTCAGACCTGCTTGGCACTTGTTAGGCACAGCAATGCCCCCTGACTCAGTCTCCAGGGCTCCTCCACTCCAATTTATTTTGCCTCTCATTACAGAACATTCTAAAGCCTCCCTGCTAAAGCAGGTCCTGCACTCTGGCAGCACTAACAGTCCTGGGGCTCTGTAGACACGCACAGTGTCAGGCTCCCAGACCCTCTGTAATGGTGGGATCTTAAGTGTCTCTCAAAGGTCTCTTTCTAGGCTTGCTGCCCAGCCCGTGGCCTAGTGGAAGGTGGCGGAACATTTGTGACGTGGGCCTCGCGGGAGGTCTACGGGTTGCTGGGTGTGTGCCCTGAGGAGCATGGCAGGGCTCCACTCCCTGCCTCCCTTTGGGTTTCCCCCCGCCCCCACTATATACTTCCGTTCCTACTATGCCGAGCCATCACAGCCTGGGCCAATCACAGACCAGAAGCTCCCAAACGGTGAGCAAAAGTGAACCTTTTCCCCTTTAAGCTGATTACTTGAAGTATTTGTTAGAGTAACAGAAAGCTGACTAACCCATCCACTATACCTCTATCTGCACTTCAACAAACTCCCTTGGTGAACTTAATTTATATTAAAATCTGAGACAACATTTTCAAGCATAGTTCTACTTTTGTTCCATCACAGCTGAAACACAAAATGGTCACTACTCTCTGGTGCCCACGGAACACAGCTCAAAAGCCCTCACCTAACTTCCACTTCTTTCTAGCCTAATAGGATGCTTTTCTCAGCTCCCTCCACCCTTCCCCAGCTCCTGCCTTCTCTCTGCTTGGAGTGCTCCTGCACCTGTCCTCCTCCATCTGGTCCACTGGGCTGAGCTGAAATGCCAAAGTGTATCTCTTCCATCTCTGAGCACCGAACGTATTCCCATTGTTTCTTCTTAGTGTGTCATACATTGCAGTATAGTTATTAGTACAGTATTGTATATATACAGTATAGTTATGCTTCATGTTAGCAATCTGAAAGCTCTGGACGGGCAGAGACTGTATCTAACACACATAATTATCCCTCATAGTTTTACCTCAGTACATATTTCTAGGATAAATTACTGAAAGAAAAATGTTTGTACCTATAAGGTGAAAAAGAGTAAGTACATATTGCTCTTAACAGCAAGAGAAAGGAAAAGTGACTCAACATTCATTTGTTAAGTTCCAAGAAATGACCTCCAATAGATTTAGATGACAAATCTGTGAAACAACTTAACTCTCATATCCTACAACTACGGAAACATAGATTGAAAAAAAAAAGATGGACCAGCCAATTAAAGTTTGTCCAAATTTCAGAATGTTAAACTTTGCAATACCCATTTAACTTGAATATCGTATAGCACATTTCATGAAAGAATTCCAGGTACATAAACCCTATCCTTTCATCTCTTCTAATTAAAGAGAGGAACATGGTGCTACCCATAAGCTTTCATAGCCTTGTCTTTAACGAATCATGTAAAATTTCTTTCAGCTTCTTGACACATGGACACACTGGCTGGAAACATTCCTTGGAGTCATTTTGTATAAAACAAGAAAGAATCACTGTGGATGCAGGAGAAACTTGCAATGTTTTCAGGCAAGCAAAGCTCATGTTCACAGAATGCTGATTTGGTAAAAGGAGGAAAAGAGTTTTGCTGAGAGAATACCAATGTATTTTAACAGTGTAGCCCAAACATGTTGGGGCATTCTAGGTGACCAGCTTTCAATGACAAGCCCTCAAGACAAGGAGCCTGGCTGCCTGCCTGCCAGAATCTCACAGATTGGACATAAGCAAAGGAAATGCTCCATTCATTTTTCCAAAAGTTGAGGGAACAAGAGGGCACTGAAGTTATAATGAGTGATTGTAATTATCACATTCTTGTATTGCCAGAATGCAGGGTAGTTTTAGCCACTGATAACCCCAGCAGGAGACAGCAGGAACAAAAGTTGGGAGGAAGATTTGGAAATCTTCCCTTTTTCATTCTTAAGTTCATACCATGGCCAAGTTGTGAAGTTAATGACCCATCTGGATTTTCTGCTTCTGTTTTTAGAGTTTAAAAAAATTTTTAAAAATCCTTGGCATGAGTTCTCAATGAGTTTAGAATGACAAGGCACCCTCGAGTCCCTGTACCCTTCCTTGTCCCATCGAAATCTGTAGTGGTATTAACCGATAGGAAGCCTACTGCACGCACCTGAGCATGCGGTCTTGCAGTGAACCTCCCCAGACTGAAGTCCTTACTATCACCCTAGCAAACTTATTATAACTCATTATGCCTGCTAGACCTTGTCTCTCTTTTACAATTTTCTATTTTGATTATCATAAAGTTATTACCATTAATTCTAGTTTTCAGAAGTAGTACATTAAAAAGTTATTGATGTTATTAATGTTCTTGATTACTGAACTTTTTGACATTCTTTCAAATTTCTCACAGGAGGCAATCGAGTTACTGGACTTATGTTCCAACGTCTTTGTATATAAAAGGAAGCTACAGAGAGTAACCACGTTTTTGGATTGTTGGAAGGAATAAAGGAGGTAACAAGTTACACTGTTTAGAACCGCAGCCCGTCAAGTATGTAAGCTCTTACGGTTCCTTTCCTGACCATACGTCTCTCCTCCTCACACAGGGAAGGCACACACAACAGTGCACATCAGTCGTAAGAACTTCAGCAAGCATCATGCTTGTGCAACACCGATTTCTGGACTTAGGCCCCCGAAATCCTGACTTAGTAGGAAGGGGACAGGGTTTGAAAATCTGCATTTTTATCAAGCTCCCAGGTGCTGATGCTGCTCTACAGAGAAAGCAATTAGAGCAGTCGCTTCTAAACCCTGGCTTCGTCCCTCACCAGCACCACACTTGTCATCAGTCATCAGCACATGCACTTAGTGTAAACACAGCGGCTCACGCAAACGTCCCGGGCCCCCACTGCACAGGTTCACTTTGAGAAGCGCAACTAGCTGCCAACTGCCTCTGCAGCTTCTATCTGTCCACCAGCTTTCCTCAGAACCTGTAGCGCTGTCTTATCATTGCTTATCCTGACTTTGTACTGAATACCTAGGATAACATTGCAGAAGTTTCTGAGACCACCCAGCAACAATGTGTGTTCGGTACTGGATGGTAAGGAGGCTCAGTATCTCAGTCCAGTCCAGTCCAGTCCAGTCCAGTCCAGTTCGGTTCGGTAAATTCTCACCAGTACTTGCCGGCTATCAGGTAGTGTGGATAAAGGGGCCCAGGACAGCCACTCATAACGCACCGTCCTTTGAGGGAGGAGAGAGAGACATATGACTGTGAAGTTATAATTCAGGATTGAATGTATGTTAGCTTCCTGTTGTGACCTAATACTTGACACCCACAGTGTAAAGAAAGACAGGTCTAACAGCTTCGGTTTTAAGGCAGTTCTGTCCGCATCATCTGGTTCTGAGGCAGAACCATCATGCCAGAGCAGCATGGTGGAGAAAGTTGCTTAGTTCATGGTGGGTGGGAAGCAGCAGGGGAGCAGTGTCAAGAGGAGTGGTGGAAGGACCAGAGAAGTACCCAAGGCCGTGCCCATGCCTACCCCTACACCCTGGAGTGCAGGCCACTGACCCACTAAGTGGCTTCCAAGCCAGTCAAGTTGATATAATCAACCTCAAAAGTCAGAGTACATGACACAATAATAACAGGTAAATGACCTAGAGGAAGTATTAGGGAAAATGTCTCTTCTCCATTTGTGAGAATGACTGTCAGGGTCCCTGGGAGTTGTAACCCGGTAGCCTTTTGGCCCCTTGATTTACCCTGTCACAGGTATGCCAAGTCTTGAACCTCTTCTTTCTCACTGGGAAGTCTCCCTCATGCCAATAACTAGGGAGATCTATCTGGTTTATTTGGTTTTACAGCTGCTGGGCCATATTTTCTACCTTAGTCCTTTTCTAAAATGAGTGACAGTGATGCTTCTTCTTTGTTTGGACTCATGTCAGAAAGAGATGCTGTATATGAGACTCCTTTAGAGATTGCAACAAAGGTTAGTACCCACACTGAATCGACAGAGTGAAGAGAGTGTAGTCAAACGGTGCTGTTAGACACCTGCAAAGGAAGCGGTCCAGGAAATGCTGGCAGGCCCATAGCAATCTTTAGTTCCACCCTGTTTTCTCCCTGATTACACTCCTTGAAATGGTCCTTTAAAGCAGGCTACATTTTCTATTATGAGACCTTGTACATTCCTCTTGAGACCCATTTTCCTTTAAACAATGCCACTCACCTCATAGTGTTCGAACAATTCAATAGGAAAATATATGAGGAGAATTTCGGGCTAACTAGAATGCCCTGGTCCAACGTTTCATGTTGCAAAGGACAGTGCTCTGAGCATATCCAGTTGCTCAGTGAAGAATCCTTACTGGAAGGCGGGTACTTCTTCAGAGACAGGGGAAGACAAATAACCATCGTGCCCTACTTGAACCTGTACTTTCAAGAAGCAGATTCTTGGTGAATTAACTAGTGGTCTAAGCATTTCTAGCCACATTACAGGGCAAAATGACTGCAGCCTCAACAGTGGCTCTTGGTTGATGCATGTCTGAAACGTAACTGTGATACGGCCTCTGAGGATTGAGTACTATCAAGTATTACAAGAAAAAACATAAAAGAAAACACAGCACATAAACAAGCTCCCAGGGTCTGACATAACAAGCTTCTTCACTTTGCTGTGTAAGACCCACAGAGGGAAAGGGCTGTGCTGACCGCCCCCCACCGGTTCCTATTTCCAGCTCACCGAAGAATTGGACCTCTGCCTGTCTATGGACAGGAAATGCTCCTGGTTTGCTGACATGCTTCGCCTCCGTAACCCAGGGCTTCCATCTGTCCACATGGTCAGACTCCTCTCTTCTCTCACCACAGAGAGAAGCCCGTTTTCTTTGAACCCCTTCTGCTGTCATCTCACTCGCCACCCCCTGCATGGACTGAAGGTGGTTCACGCTGGGCCCCTTCCTAGCAGCTTTCCTCACCCTTCACACACCAAAGGTTCATTAAATTAGTCACTTGAACTTTCCATGGTTTAGCTGAAGGTCACTTGCTTTAACTGTGAAGCAGAGAAGATGCATCGCTGAGCATAGATTCATAGATTCAGACCATCTCTTGGAGAGGGAGGCCAGCTTTCACTGCCCCATGGCTGCCCCTGGAAAGTCCACGTTATTACCCACCAACTAGGAGGCAAGATTGCCCTCCGAGACAGTTCCCTCGTGACAGCTCATGCTTCATCCCTGACAGGGCAGGCGATTGCCCAAGCTTTTTATGCTTCATTTTTTCCAACTAGAAAAACAAAGATACTCAGCTTCCTCACTGGGGTGATCCCAGGACATACTGACCAATTTCTGAAAGCCAAGAGTCTGACCAGAGGAGGTAAAGACTGGATACTGTTCATCTAGGCGTAGCAAGATTAAACAACAACAACAAACAACAACAACGCTACCTATTTTGTTGCGGCCGAAAAACAAATTACCAATAAAAACAAACCTAAATGTCTTTATATAACATTTCATCTCGGAGCTGGAACTTTAGTATGATGAGGCCATAAAAACAAAACACAGCAGAATCCTAACTCGATGTTCTCTTGGTCCGGAATCTGGCTTGTAGTAGTGGGTGGACTCTGTAATTACGGGGGTTGTAAAAGTCCCCGGCCATGTCTCAGTCGGGTACTCAAGGCAGACACAGCACTGTGCTGGAGACAGCAGTCAGTGGGGAAGAGGGCTCACGTAGTTTCCCTGGCAGTACTGTGATGATTCAGCTGAGGAAGAAGGTGCCAGAAAGGCAGTCACTGCTCAAAGACACCGATAAACATTCAGTGCTTTGTAAGGTTTTGAAGCTGGCGTTTGGACAGTGCAAGGAGATTTCCAGACTCCACAATAAAGCTACACACAGTAATGGGTCAGAACCATGACACACAAGCTTCATATCTAACAGAAGTGACACCTGGGGGGAGCGAGGGGGTTGTCCTACAGGATGTCCCAATGTTCAGTGCTAATGACGTCTCCAAACATCACGGAGGTTGGCCCATGAAGTTCCCTGAAGTGTAGAAAGCACTGTGTATCAGCCTGTGTGTAACCACTGGTGGCCGATAGACAAACAGTACACGCTGTGATAGGACACAGCACAATGCTGTGATAGGACAATAATTTTCATCAGGAATCTTCATGGGGCTTTAGCAAATATGGTCAGCTTTCTGACAGACAACCTAAGTGTTACCTCTCACCCCTCTTCTGTTGTCAATTAACTGGCAAGAATGACATATTCAAGTAGTACATATAAAAAACATTAGAAACTGCCCTTTAAATATTTCATTATGCAAAATTTGACTTTTGTAAATAACAGAATATTTCCTTATCTACATCTATGATGTACCTTTTTCAACATTATATATCACCTGATCTCTACACAGATTAGAGAAATAGCTAGAACACGATCAAAATATACAGTGAATATTTAAATATTTTTAAAACTTTATTACAGTAAAAGGTACATTGCTAAGAATAATGGGATAAACGTGTTTGAATGGAGGGGGAATATTTTAAGTATTTTGAAGAGGGATGACAGTATGGCTTTTATTGTAATAAATTCCTTATTTAAACATGTTACGCCATATGTTTTGATGATATCTTGTTGATCAAAGGCTTACAGCAATTCCTGTCAAATAAAAAATTTGATCTGCCCTTGTCCACCTATTCACTGCATTTGGCACCCTGTGACTTCTGGTTCTTTTTCAAAGTCAAAGTGACAATGAAAAGTAAATGTTTTGAATCAATTCAGGACATGGAGGCAGCTACAAGTGCACAAGCGGGGGTGCTCAGGAAGGAAGACCTCCGCAAGCACTCAGAAAGGAGCACGACCAATGGGAGGAGTGTTCGGAGCAAGCGGGTATTAGGAGGGCACTGATGGCAGGGTGTCTTTTACTGTAATACAGTTTTAAAAAGCTTAAGCATTCACTGTGTATTTTGACTATTGTCTCACAGAGATGTAGATACAGATAAAGCGTTTGTATGTGAATCACAAAATGTTCCATGGACAGAAAGGATCTAAATAAGATAAAGCTTAAAAATTATGTATTTGCTATTTATATCACTTATGTGGCTAACAACTTCTATAAACTCACTGCCTGATAATTTAAAGTTACCTTTCATTTTTTTTTTCCTTTTTTTTTTGGTCATAAAATTACCTATTTCGAACTTCAGGAGGTGGATCCTAATTCTTGTATGCCATTCCATTTTAATTCAACTCAAAGAGAATTACCTATTGTGTTTCCAGGGCTGTGGTTTTGGTATTCAAAGGAAATATAAATTACATTTCCTGTTCTCAAGGTATTCCAACCCCTGTGGGGAAGACAAGGCTAAACAGAAAAGGTTTTTGTCTAAGAGGATACGATTCTTACTAACATGAATTACATGTTAAAATAGGCGCTATTTTAACATGTAATAATAGGCGCTACAGAGTCCCACATACGCCAAGATTTGATAGAAAAATCACAAGCTGTTTTCAGTGCAGAGTTCTAATTCTTGGAGTGGGTTGGCACGTGTTGGTGTCCCTAACACAGTAGACCATCAAGTTGTTTTTCTTAGCCTTGTTTTGTTGGCTTGGGTGAGCAGTCCCTGCAAGGAAGATGCTGCTCAGGTTGACCATCTGTCTAGGTTTTCTTCTGTGGCACAGGGGAAGTCCTGGATGGTCATTAGCGCTCTCATACATCAGTTCCTCAGCAGACGCTAGGGCAGTGTCTGCGCTGCAATGATTCTCTCCTCCTAATGCCGCTGAAAACTCTCATGGTAGGTGGGAAGACTATTCCTGAAATCAGAGCCAGTTTCCTTTGACTGCATAGGGGCTGAAACTGGCACATCCTATGTTATATGTAAAGCTTATTTTTTTATTTCACAGAGGATCTATCCCCAGATTCCAGGTGGAGTGGTTCACTCCGAAGTAGTCAGAGGCATCAGTGCCCCACAACCCTCGTGTCCTTTCTGAGATGCTTTAGAACAGGCACTGCCTAAATGCCTAGGCTGCTGCAGAGGCTCCATTTTCCCAGTTGTACCAGGAAGGCAATAAGATTTGGTTTTTAAAAATAAAATCTTCTGTGTGAGAAACGATAAAGTGGAGGAAAGTAAGTGTTACAATCTCAAAAGGTGTCCTTTGAGCCTTTTCAATTAGCACGGGAGCAAAGTTCTTCCTTTTTCTTTTCAACAAGTGGGTAGAGGGCTGCTGGTGTTTCATATGGTCTACAGATTTGGGCAGTATTGATTTGCAAGGAATGCCTCAGGCTCTGGTGAAATTAATGTCATTTTCATAAACACAAATTGTATCAGAACTGTTGTCATAGAAACGTGAGTGGAAAGAGCAGCAGAAGCATGAAAAAAAGAGAAAGCTGTGGCCAGTTTTGGTTCAGAACGCACAGCGCCTTGAATCTCACTGCCATGCAGGGATCTTTCTAAAACGTACACCTTGCCGTTGAGTGTTGGATGCAGTCTTCACACAAGATAGTCAGTGTCTTTCATCATCAGCCCCAGATTACTTTTCCAGGCTAATTTATTGTCAGTCCCTTATCCCATTTTTTAATGAGGTCTTGTTCAGTTCTGAGCCAGGCCCCTAAGCAGCGTTTCCCACGCTTCAGGGAGGACAGGGCTACACGCAGGGCTTGTGCCAACCACGATCACCTGGCCAGCCCAAAATTTTGCTGGTAGAGTTGATAACTGCATCTGCTGATCCAGAGCCGGTCATTTAAAAAACCCTGCCCCGCTGCCTCTAGGCTTTACGTCTGACCATGTCTTTAAAATAGCATCATGTTCTGAACTTTATGATAGTTGCATGTCTTACAGTGTTTATTGCCTTGAATAAGGAAAGAATTTATGTTTTAATAAGCTTTGCATCTCTCTTGCCTTTCCTTACAGGCTTTTTCCTTACAGGAAAAGATCAATAAATGCTTGTGCGTTAAACCGGCAGGAAACCAGACTGAAGAGATGCCTCTCCTGGGCCTATGGAAATCCAGTGCTTGTCTACAGGACCCCACAGAGCCACTAACATCAGGCAGTGGGGAGGAGCCCCTGACCCTTCCTTTTCCCATCACCCTTCAGGCTGCCCTCTCCTTCTCTGTTCCCTTGAAAGGTATTTTTAATAGACACTTGAACCTGGCTGGCAGTAAGGACTCCAACTCAGAGCGCCCTGGATTTGAACCCAGCTGTGATACTTACACACCCCATGGCCTTTTTAGTAAGTGAGTGGACCTAAGCTCAATTTTCTCACTCTTAGGCAGGGACTAACGTTTCCTACTTTACAGATTTGTTTAGAGGATCCAATAAATAGTGAACAGAAATCTGTGTAGCCCTGTGCTCACCAAACAGTCGGTGCTCAGACTGTATCCATCACTTCTTGTAAACACAAACTCAGGAGAGAGCACGCAGCACGGTGTGACTCGGGCACGCCTCCTAGGAGCGGCCCCATGACCATTTGCCTATTTGTCACTTCACAAAGTTTGACAAATAGCTGCAGGATAACCTGAGAGGCCCTGCACCTTTCCCTGAATACCAGTGACCCCAATTTCTGCTAGGGGGATAAATCTTCCACTTTAATATAATTTCTCAAGTCAATGGGAAGCAAGAACGTCATTGAGAGAAGCCTCCGGGAGCTGCGGCGCTGGGGAGAGTGGGAAGCCTCCCCGAGCACTGGCCCCTGAGCAGAGGCCTGTGTGCTGCAACTGGGAACACTCAGACCCTGAAACAATAGGATCACGGCACAGAGGGGAAGGGAGTCAGATTTCCTCAGCCTCGTCCACATCAATCATTCTCAAAGGAAATAGGTACTGCAGGGAAAAGTTCCTTTAGAGCGTATTTTTCTATTTGTATTTCTATTACCTCATCTCATAAATCTCACTGCCTACTGGTATGATTTCTTGGGCAGAACTGCCTAGATCCCTCTCGGTCTCTTAATGGGTTCATTTTTGACTCTGAGAAACAGACGAAGGAATTTTGGAGTCCAGCATGGGGGAAAGCAGCGCGTGAGGGGGTGGAGAGTAGGGCCCCTTTGGACTGATGGCAGGTGATGTGAAGCTGACCTTCCAGATAACTTCAAGTTCTGGGACTGCTCACGTTCATGCTGAAGGAAGAATCTGAGGGAATAAAGACACGCTCGCAGGCTCGGTTTTATACTTTACCTAAGACCGTAGTTTCATGCTCAGCACGCACGGTGCTCATATTCTATCCCACTTTGCACACAGCAGTGACATGTGCAGAAACAGCCCACGTTTTAGCTCCCCAACTACACCTCTCTGTTTACCACCCATGCCGCAGGGTATAAGAAACTGGATGATTAGTTATGGCTTGGGAGACAGAATCACTACAATATGTGCCCTTCATTTTACCGGCAAGGAAAAGTGGGCTGAAATCTAGCTCTTCTGACTGTCAGCAAATTGCTCTCTTCTACTCTACAGCCATCAGGTCATTTTCTGCTCTTAATACGCTGCAGACCCCAGCTTTCTGTTAGGTGAGAAAGAAGAAAAATAAAAAAAGTGAAAGGGCATTCCACAGCCTCAACATGAAGTCTCTCTCCCTCTCCCTCTCTCTCCCTACCCGTCTCTCTCCTCTTTTATAAGAGGCCTATAAAAGCATGTCTCAGCATCTCCACTTGATGCAAAACAAAGCATTTTTATAGGGCCAATAAACTATTTAAACATCTAATCTAAGTCTAGCACCCGCTATGCTCTAGGAACTGTATTAAGTACTGGTATCGGAAGATAAGCACTGTCTTCATGGAACTTACATTTGCGCTTAACTGCCCTGAACAAGACGATCTGGGAGCGGATCTTTGCAAGGCTTTCTAAACATAAAAATCCCCAAGTCTGGCCTGGTTTAATTAATTGACCATCCTTCCCAATTAGCCATGAAGAACGCTGCTTGTGTAGCTACGCCATTATCACTTCCTGCTGGGATCAGTGCGATCCATGATACGCAGGCCTTCTGCGCTTCCCCATTTCCTTCGGGGATTTGCAACTTTTGCAAAACTCCAGCTTTAGAATGCTGGCTGGAGCCAAGTCTTCATTACTCACATGACTCCTATGCCAAGCAAACTTCACAGGCTTCCTGTACAGGGGGGCGCACGCTGTAAACTTTCTGTAGTGTAAAGGGAGGCAGAAAAATCTCTTTCCCGAACCTGGGGCTGTCTCAGCAGTTTAAGTACACTTTCTCTCATTCCAAGCGAAAACTGGCAATGGCCCGGCCCAGACAACGTATGTGTTCATTTCCTATTCCCTGTCAAGGAAAAGCTTGATACTGTAGAAATGATTCAGGCACTTTGCAGATCCACTGACAAGGCTTCTTCCAACTTTTTTATTTGCCTAGAATAGCTAGTATGGCAATTGCTTTTTGTTTTCCAGTGGGGTGATTTTTTCAATCATAAGATCATTAAACTCTATTTTCAAAGTCAAAAGAACCCCAGACATCAATATGAAATATTTCAAGTGAGAAAACTGAAGTGTTTAGATAAGATGGCACCCAGGATTAGAACACAAGTCTCCTAAGTGATCTGAAACAATACTATGCCCTCTCAAATAAATAGTTTCTAATAAATAAGAACCCCAATAAATAGCTGTAGTGATCTGTATCGTATCATTTCTTTGTATATTTTCAGAAGTAACTATTTTTTACCTGTAGTTTGTTGTCCAATTCTTTGATTCTGAATGCAAAACAGAACTTCTTACTGAAAATACCGCCCAGGTAACATAAGCATATCGGGTAAGTAGATTTTCAGAGTTACAGCAGCCTGCCTATTAAATGATATTCTAGCTCCTGAAAAATCACTGGGCTTTTACAAATCTAAGCTGTATGAAACAGATCAAAGAGCATTATATCGCCTTCTGGTTATGGTTCACTCTATTTTTGGGAATCTTGCCATAAAAGAATACACATTCAGACATGGGAGGAACTTCAGAGATAATCTTATCAACTCCCTCAGTTTAAAGGTGAAAAAAAACCAAGACCCAGAGGATACCAGACACTTGCTTTTGGCTATAGAACTAGTCACAGGGCTGGTCCTCCTGCCCCCGCATCATGCTGTTCTGGAACAAAGGCCTGTGGGACCTGACACACCCACTAGTCCTGTTATCCCAGGATTTTACCACTGGCACTCTTGCTAGTTTACTCTTCACATGAAATCCCCACAAGAACAGAAGGTGCTCTTTATATTTTTTAGGGTGATACAGTTTGTGACAAAGCTTCCAACTGACCTTTTCTACAGCAGGAGGCACAGGCCAATGTACCACAGATCACATGACGTTAGAGAGAGACACAGACAGAGACAGAGAGACAGAGAGAGGTGGAGCGGGAGGAGGAGGAGGAGGAGGAGAAGGAGGA